>NC_142811.1:48907119-49094619 GCF_049724085.1 Artemia sp. Qi Xiang Cuo
TGGAATGCAGTATAAGTGTCAATGGGCTAACCGATAACGAGATCCTTCTTATCACTTGACTTCAAGATCTAAAAAAGATTGTCTAGCTCCTAAAATATGCTTTTTCTTGTAGAAGTTGCTGCTAATTGCAGTCAAATTATTTTTTCATTTGCTAAGCTTTTCGCCGGTTGCAACCATATTTTTATCTTGGTACAACTGCGGTAAGTAGTTCAAACGTCGACACTTGTATAATCGTACTTCATTTACCTTGAGCCTCAAACGCATGCAAAGAAATAATAGTCAATTTGTTACCAATTTGGCATCATAAATTATTTACTTGGTCCTGAGCATTAAATTTCACCTAGAAGGATGATCCAATTAGATCCAAAATTAATTCTATTGGTTTTTCCCTTGAGCAATTAATAAAAAAACCTTGTGGCTAAATGTTAGTTGTGTTATCCTGATGTTATCTTTATATAGGGAATATTTTTTTGTATGAAAAGCGTAATACCATTAACAAGAAGATACTAAGGAAAATGGAACACATCTTCATAGTTATACCAGCACTATCAAGCTGAAACAAAAATTTATCTGCAAGAGAATATAGAATTTGTGTTAATGGCACAGGCTTCTTAATGTGGCTGAGGGGGGAGGGGGCGTCCCAAGGCTCGTTTTATTCGGGGGAGAGCTCCGTAAATTTTTCCGAATTGATAGCTGATTTATGCCGAATTTTCTGTAGAAATCAAGAATTTTGTTAAATTTTGGCCGATTTTGTAAACTTTCAGCCGAAATTTTTGCCTTTGGCAAAAATTTTACCGAATGCCAAAAAGTTGGGGCCCTTCCCCTCCAACAGTAAAATTTTTAAAAGCTAGTTTCTAGTTTCAGTAAAATTTTTGAAAGCTAACCTCCTCCAAAAATGTATTTACACAAATGGATATATTGATTTCGATGTCAGATCTAAGGCCGTTTAATGAAGCTTATAGTATGGATCCTTATCGCTTTCACCGCCAATTTACACGAGTGGCACTATTCACAGCTATTCCACTCATGAAGCTTTATATGCACGTAGACCTAAAGTCGTATCATACGATTGGCTAATATAAACATAAAGCCCGTGACTCTTTAAAGTGAAAGGCCATACTCTCAAGTTCTATCCAAAGATAAAGGACAACTTATATGAGTGCCTAGAAACTCACAAAAACTGCCTAACTGGCGTCAGTGCCTAAAAAACTCCCAATGACAATCAATAATTGGTGTTTCTTAGCTTTTACTCAACTTTCATAATTGTGTATTTTCAGAAATCACGATCAGAAACTTTTTACTACACCAACTTTTCCAGTTACACTACTTTCATTTAATTATTAATCGGAAAAATGTGAATAAACCCCAAAGGCTGTATGGCGCTGGTGATTTTTTATTGTTAAAACTAGTGCAAGTCTTAACTCTTTAAATTTATCCATGCTCTATAGTTCTGTCTACACAGAAAGACTTGTTCCAAGGAGCGTCTGAAATCAGACAAGAGGAGATTCCTTGCCTAGTTTCAAGTAGGATTGCTTTTTTAGTTGCATCTAGAGAGACTAAGCCCTGGAATAGCTACATGTGGGGTTGCTTTTGAAACATACTTGGATTAAAAGGAAACAAAGTGACAAAAAATATACTGGCAAAAAGATGATTTATTGAATTTTTTGTAATCATTATTAAATTTATAAATATTTTTATTTCGCGATCATGATATTATGTAGATTTATCGTGTGTGAAATGTTTATATAAGTATTGTTTCGGTATACAGTTTCACCCATCAACTCTTTACACCATATATTTGTTGTCATTTTTCTTTTTTGTTTGCATCAAAACCTCACAAATGATGCTTTTATTGTCCTACTAATTGATTTTGTTTTATTTTTTATTAAAGTAGATTATTATTGCTAAATAAAATAAAATTGTGTACTATTAAACCATTCAAATTACGTAAAATAAATTTCACTTTAGGCAAAACAAATCTCAGAACTTGGACATCTTGTGAGAAACAGCCTCGTTTAAGACTGATTAAGGGTCGTCAATAAAAAAAGTATAAGGGAGGGTAGGATGGCAGAATTTGTTACACGACAGTGAATCAACTTTGGTATTTTGCAATTATTTAAATAGAAATAGCAAAAAAAAAACTCTTTCAATGAAAATCTAAAGCGGATTGTCTAAAATCTAAAGAGGATTGTCATTGCCCCTTATAGTCTTATAGTTTGGACAGAATGTTTTAGTTTCAGACTCCATATCTAATGTTTTACATGTTTTGATAAGCTTAGTATATGTAAGGGAGTCCCAAATGATATTGATACTAGTCCCCAAAACCGCGCCACGCCGAAACGACGGCGGCGAATGTGTGATTCAGTATTGGCGGTGGCGCGCCGCCAGGCGCGCCGAAATTTTTTTGGCGGCGCGCGGCCGATTTTAGACGGGCGGCGCGCCACGGCGCGCCGATTTTTCTAATTAACAATAATAATAAAAATTCCACTTCACCAAGCACGTTCAACCTCGATTTTAGTAAGGATTTTCAAATGGATGGCTAAAAACATACAAGAACAATATGAAAAAACAGAAATTTTTTGGGGCATGCGGAAAGTGTTTATTTTCACCGTCGATCAGACCAAGTAGAATTCTCGTTTTTAGCCACTACACCCAGGGAAACCTATGTTGTGTTTATGTTTAACATCGCATTGTTCCCATTAAATCCCGTGTTTAGTCATTTCCTTCTTGTTAATGATTTGGGCTAATGTGTGTATAACTTTCAAAGTTTGAAGTTCAAACATCTCCTGTTCATCAAATACATACGAAAAGGAAGTGAAAAAAAACAAAAACAAATAACAACATCGAAAAAGCACTCTATACAAATCAGATACCATGGCTTAAAAACAACAACAATTTTAAATCAGCGGTTACATCACTTCAGTTACAATTGATGTAATAAAAGTCAGTTTGTTCACTCTGCTTGGAGCCATTGATCTTTTTGCAGTCACTATCAGTCCTGTCGTGCTAAAAAGCCGTTTAGCTGGGGCACATGTGGCTGGTACAGCCAGAACTTGACGAGCGTAAACTGCCAGTCGCGGGATCTGATACTAGTACTGGACCTTGGGGTCCCACAGAATGCCCCAAATGGGCTTCTTCTTTGTATCTGCTGAAATAAGTTGTTTTATAAGGGAGAACAAACCTGCACCTTCACCATAGGGCTCCTGCGCACTACACTACAGGAGGAACTAAACTGCACCTTTACCCTCTTTTCTTATCAACACGGAATAACCCTCCGAAATTCTTTTCTGAAAGAAGTGGTCAATATATAACGTTTCAAGTCAAAGTTTAAGGCTACTTCAACTTCAGTGTGCTCTGCTAACTGTGCAAAAAATGTAATTCATTTCTATAGATATATGTCTATGCTAGCTCTACATAATCTACCAAGCGGGAAACTACCGCAAATCAGCATTGATAAATAAATGAAACCCAAAACGAACAAAAATAACAATAAATAACTGAGTCAAACTCAAAACGAGCAGAAATTAACACAAGTTGGGCTCAAAACCCCTATGCCTTCCCAGGGTCAGAACGTAATTTTCATTTTATTGAAAAAATATAAATGTTTACTTTAATAACTTTAATAAGTCAAACAATATTAACATTTTGATTACTAAATATCAGTATATGTATATTAAACTGACAATGCATATTCATTTGTATTTTTGTCAGTAAAGTAAAAGTTATGTTCTGGCCTTGTGAAGGCATAGAGGTTTTGAGCCCAACTTATGTTAATTTCTGATCGTTTTGAGTTTGACTCGGTTATTTATTGTAATTTCTGTTCGTTTTGGGTTTCATTTATTTATCGATGCTGATTTGTGGTAGTTTTACGCTTGGTAGATTATTTGATTTTAATTTTACTCATTTTTGGTTTAATGGAGTTCTTTACTTTTCTTTGAAAAAACTTATTTTTTGGAAACAGTTTTTTTAATTAATTTCTGTTCGTTTTATATTGACATAGTCTTTTCAGGGAAAAATAAAATCATACTTTAAATCTTTTCGCTTTTTTAAGAATTTATAGTTTGGCCTGCTATTTGTGTGCTGGAAAACAATTTTCAGCAAAATTTAATAACATAGACTCTTATAGAAATATGGAAACAAATAATAGTGTTTAATTTAGTTTCATACCTCCTCTAGTTGACCTGAAATGGAAAACTTGATAACATTCAAACAAATTTGTTTACTTTCTTTGATAGCTTGGATACACTTACACTATTTTGATTTGGTCAAATTTTAAGAGCAGAAGAAGCCCTGAAAGTTTGAATATAATACCCTCAGTCGTTCTTGGGATACTGCTGAGATGCCTTATTGGGAATTAGCATAAACACAGTGCATTTTGATTTAATCTTAAGGCAACATTTACTTTTTAAACATAAAGGCAAATGGGAGGCGTGGGAGGGGGATTAGTTTCCCTCCAATCACTTTCGACTATTAAAAAGGGCATTATTTTCAATCAAATGAGCCCTTTTCGAAGTTCCTACGACAACTCCTTCGATACGAAGTGCCCCGGTCTAAACAACAACAACAACAACAATAAAATGATACATTATACCCATATCGATCTCTACTATAAAAATGTCAAGCCTTCCAATCACTTTCGATTATTAAAAAGGGCACTGGGCTTTTCGATTTCCAAACTAATGATCCCTTTTTGAGTTTCTACGACAACGCTTTCTATAAACACCGTATATGCCCCAGGGAATAAATTACAACCCTTACCCTAAGGGCTGTGAGGGTGGCTGTCATTCTCTAAGACCTAATTTTCAGAACTTTCAACTACTTTAAACAAAATGGCTATCTCAAAATTTTGACTGGATGTGTTTAGGGAAGTGGTGGGTGTGGAAGGGGTCTTAGATGCCTTCCAATCACTTTCGACTATTAAAAAGGGCACAAGCCACTCCAATCTCTAATTAAATGAGCCCTTTTCGAAGTTTCTACGACAACTTCTTCAATATGAAATGCCCTTGTATAAAGGAAAAAATAATAAATAATACTTTGTGCCAACACCGTTCTTATATACCTCCAGGGCATAACTAAAAAACCCTTTCTCAAAGGGTTGTGGAGGAGTAACCTCGTCAAAAATCATATTTTCTCTCTGAAAATCAGCTACTCTGAGCAAAATGGCTATGTTAAAATTTTGATTGGATGTGTTTGGGGAAAGGGTGGGCGTGGAAGGGGTGTTAGCTGCCTTCCAATCTCTTTCGACTATTAAAAAGGGCACTAGTTATTCCAATTTCCAATCGAATGAGCCCTTTTTTAATTTTCTATCAAAACTCCTTTAATATGAATTGCCCTTGTATGAAAAAAAAAAAAAAAAAAAAAAAATAATACATTGTGCCAAAATTTTTCTTTACTTATATATATCGATTGCGCTGCCTATTAAAAAAACCTGAATTGCCTAATGCTATTTTACCTACCTCTTTTCATCCGAAAAAATCAGAAAGAAAAATTAACAGAATTTTAAAGTGGAAGGTAGAATTTTTGTTTCAAGAAAAATTTCTTCTTCTCCTTCCTATGAACCGATATACATGGCGAGCCCAAGATGACAGTATTTATCTTGAAGAAACAGAGTAGCCGGGATGAAGCTGTAAGCCCGGAGTTCGATATCGATAAGCAAAAAAGAGAAAAAAAAACGGCGGCGTATTAGTGACCCCGCCCCCGATAGAATCCGCGGAGGCGTCCGCGCGCTGATGCAAACTCGGCGGCGTGCCGCCTTTTTTTTTCGGCGGCGCGCCGCCGATTTTCGGTGCGGCTTCGGGGTCTAATTGATACAGTGTTTTTACAAACCATAAACGGTCTATGCGTCCTGCTGCTCGAGCAAATGGCCTTAATATACCTTCTATTTTAATTATAATAACTATTTTCATTTGATTAACGTCTAGTTTAATATTTGATCTGAAGGTCAAAAATGTTCAACTTAGTTTTATTTTCCTATTCAATCTTTCTTATAGATGTAATACAGTCTACCTGTCCATTATTGTAGTAAGAAAATATGGGGCAAAGTAGTAGCCCCTAGAAATTGTACTTTATAGATGTCTCTGCCTTACAAGATATTTAAAGAAAAAGTTGAATATTTAAGCGGAAAACTTTTTTTTATGGCGAGTGAAGGATCAGAACGTAGTCCAGTGACTGAGAATTTAGGTCAATTTGAATCCCCAAACCCTAGTAGAGATATTTTAGTTGAAGGAATACTCGGCTTAGTTGCCCCTGTTGTTGATAAGCTCAATCTTGCTGTTTCATCTACAAGGTGAGTTTTACATTAGATCCCTTAATAGCCTATTTGTTCAGAGTAGGCTAGCCTAAGCAAAAGTTGTTGACAAGAGGATTTTTTCTATTTTATAAAATAGTCATCTACAAGTTCAAATTCTACTTTAGTTACTTTTAGCTATCTTGGAAAGGGGTTAGGTTATGAAAATAAAACTTCCAGGGAAGGTCCTACAGGCTAAAGTATGTCCAAGGAAGCTAGTTTGAAGTACCTACCTCCACTCCTTCTCCCTCTAGAGGGTCCTGAAAATTGCCTACATGACAGGTCTATTACCTGTTGAAATTTCAACAGAACAACATTTTACCTTAGTTTTAAGTTAGCTCTTTCTTTTTCTCTGGCTTTAATTCTGAAAATGCAATTTCTGCTATTTGAGTGGAATTTTAAGCCATATCAATAGGTGTTTTCAAAGTTTAGGGAATGTATTTACATATCTTAAACACCTTATAAATGGAGATTAAGCAAAGTTATGAAGCTGAAAATAATTTTTTTGTAGGCCTACTTCATTTAAGCAGAAGATATATTGTGCAAGGTTTCACTTTTATTTTAAAGGTCATCAAAGGTCAGGACCCCTCAAGAGGGGTAAGGGGTGGAGGTATATACTTCAAAATACCTTCCCAAGACATACTTTAACCTGCAAATCAGTCTCTGAAAGTTACATTTTCCTAACCTAACCCCTTTCCAAGATAACCAAAAGTAGCTTAAGTAGAATTTTACCAAATACAATATTCAAAATGAATTGAAAGCCTAAATTATGCCCTTGGAAGATGTTTCTGTGCTCCTAGGCCTATCTAGTCTATGAGATTGAGTGTCTGCTCAGTACTGGTCATGAAACCTTCTTTCAACCAATGTTATAGCAAGCTTGAGCTGGACAGAAACCATTTATTATGATCAAACCAAAATTTGCAATTGTACTTTCCTGGGAGTTAAAAGAAACTGATTTTGCTTGCATTAATTAATCTTAGATTGTTGACTAAAATTTCCCACCATTTCAACTTGCAAACTGGTGTCATTTTTTACAGTTATCAAGCTCTTTTAAAAAATCCCTGCAAATTAGTTTTAAAAAATAAAATTTTACTATTAAAACCAAGGAAAATAATATTTACCATTCCTGAATCATCTATAAATGGTATTTTTTTTCACTAGCCATTTTTTTGGAAACATGTTTATTAACTATAGACCTTTAAGGCTCAAAATCTAATTTCCCCAGAAGCAATTCTTAGATTATGAATGAGCATACAAAAGGCAGGTATAAGCCTAGTTTAGTGGCTCTTGAGGAGGAAATATGTCAAGAAAATGTATTGCAAAAATTATACATTTGCAATGCATTCTGCAACCCATCACTCTTGTTTTTCTAGTTGTTGTTTTGACACAGTCAATTCAATTTACAGGTACACAGGTTGAAACAAGAGAGATGTATTGGGAGAATAAATTGGAAATATTTAATTTCAGCTATTTGTACATTAGTGGGGTTGGGGGTAAAGTATGGCAGGGCTGCATACAACAATTATTCTGCATATTATGAAGTAAGAATTGTTTTCTTAACATTTTTCCTTTTCAATAGCCACTAGACTAGGCTTATACCAAAAGATATTATATCAAGTGATATATTTACTTTGATCCTAGCTAAATTATGCTAAAGACTGCAAATTTACCCCCAAAGTATTTATTTCTTATGCATGTTGTCATATGTCTTGTTTCTACCTATGTAGCCTACCCATAAATTTTTATCAACTATGACAAAACCAAGAAATAGAAAAGCATGTTGGAAATGTATAATTTGGGCTATATATTGCACATTAGGGGCTGGGGGGGTCAAAGTATAGTAGAATTATAGTCAAAATCATGTTAGCTACAATGATTCAGCATATTATGAAGTTAGAACTGTTTTCTTGACCTGTTTCTTTCTCAACAGCCCCAATTCTAGGCTTATACCAGTGATGTTTCTATTGTGACAATTGTTTCCCAGCTCCTCTTATGAGGCTAGAAATAGTCTTTGGTTACCATCATACAAAGCTTTGTTAAAAAAAGGACCTAGGATCCCTTCTTTTCACCAGCCCCTAGCTTCATCCCTACTGTCTCAAAGACCACTCTCTGTGTTTGAAAGCATGCAGTGGCTTCAATTAAGGGTACAACATAGGCAGGCCCCCCCTGGGTTGTGAACTTTTTGGGAGTATTTTCATTGAAAAATGCTTTTTTGGCTCAATGTGAGTAATAGTAATTCTGAAGAGTTGTTGTGCTACTGGCCTAATGGCACACTTAAGAGGTTTTCTGGAGAGATGCAATTTTCTCACTTAAGGTAGCCATATGGAGAGATGTAAAGGTAGCCATATGATAGGTGTAGTTCCAACAAACAGTTCTCTAGTCCTTTACAGCTGACATCACCACAAAACAGCAACTTCAAATAGAGTATGTAAGATGGTGTCTTGGAGATCTGGCTTTACTTGCTATGAAGGGCAGACTGCCTGACTTGTACATTGATGGCTTTTTATTTTTATCTTTCTTAAGTCTTCACTTGAATCATGCAGTCACTGTTTCAGCTTCTAGGCTATTCCAGTTACCAACAATACACTTTGTGAAAAAATATTGGTGTATTCTAGTATTTACTGCTTGTTTTGCTAATTCATGTAAGTATCTTATAGTATGGTGCTGATTTGCATATTAACCAAGGTAGGTGTTGTTTGGAAGGCTATTATGTTTGTAGGTCAGCACCATGTCACCTTGGCAAAGTTTTAGTCTGGTGTCAAGCTTGTAGGAGAAGTGGGTCAGACATGCATCAAAATCAAACTAGTCTGAGAGAAACTTATTGTACATTTCAGTGCAACAAGACTTTGAGTTACCTTTTGACATTAATTGTTGCCAATGCCCATGGAAATTAAGCTGCTAATTGATATGTATTACCAAATCCCTTTCTTCATGACTGGTTCAAAGTTGAATATCAGATTATGGGTTCTGGTTGCATATTAGTATACTGGTGGTGAAGGTTGCTTCTGCTAATATTGAGGGTTCTGTATTTGTTGATATTGAACTTCAGCTGCCATTCATTGGTCCACTTCTAGATTCCCTGGAGGTCTTTTTGTAGCCTTTGTTTGTCAGTTCGTCCTTAAACCTTGGAGTTGTCTGTGTAGAATGTGATTTTACTATAGAAATGAGAAAGAGGTTGGACCCTGAGGCATTCCGTTGTTTAGAGAACACTTTATTGCCATCATCAGTGAAAAATTCAACTTGCTGATTTTGGCCTATGAGGAAATTCATGACCTATAATAGCATATCCACATGGATTCTAGCTGTTGATAGTTTGGCCCTAAAGCATCTTTTAGGTATCTTACCAGACACTTTGGCAAGGCCAAGGAAAATCAGATCAACAGGTACTCCCTTCTACAGTAGTTTGGTGTTGGCATTGCAAATTTGGAGCAGATTGGTCTCCACTGACTTTTGTGTAGTGAAATCATTCTGTTCTAGTGACAATACACTGGTGGACAGAAGATATGTTAGAATATTAGCAGTCATAATATGTTCCAGAGTGTTTGCTACAGCTGAAGTTACACTAATTTGCTGATGATTTTTGGCTTTGATCTTGTCTTGTTTCTTGAATTCTTCTGTAATGCAAAAGTTCTTAGTCTGAAGGTTTAATCTTTGAGTTGAGGGACTTCTGAAATATTTGACCCAGTGGTGACAGAATTTCATTTGACAGTTCTTTCAGGGGCCTTGGCTAAATATTCTCTAGTGCTGCTGGCTTTTTAGTACCTTGTGTTTCCAGTTTCTTCTTGATGACTAAAAAAAAATCATAATAGGTGGCACAGGGTTTGGTACATTGTTAGCTTGACCCTTAGGGAGGGGACTGTCATGCTTATTGGTAAACACTGATACAAATTGCTGATTGAGTAATTTAGCAATTTTTTCTAGGTCAATAACTTTATTGCCATCAGGTTTCTTCAGATTTATTATTCAGTGTCTGCAATGATCTTTGCCAGATATGTAGCTCGAGAACTATTTGGGTGTTTCCTTGCTATTATCTGCAAGCTTGAGCTCAAAATTTGAAGAAAATTGTTAAGCAAGAATTGTAGTTTATTTTGTTTTGAGCCCTTGTAAACTACTCATAGTGATTGTCTTTCCCCTTTTTATTATACTTGTTCCAGTATTAACTTTTTCGGTTTTGTTCTCTACATATCCGAGGGGTGATGTATGGGAGTATTTTGTGCTTTGCACAAATTTTGAAAGATGTGTTTTTTTTTCTGAATTTTTGGAAGCTCCCCTGTTAAACTGGTCTATTATTTATCCATATCCCCCAGGACAAGCAAGCTCTATTCAACTCTGTTCCAATTGCTGTGTAGTTGGTGTAAATCTTCTTGGCATATTTGTTTTTATTATATGTGCTTTTTTGTGTATTTTCTGATAATTTATTGTTGAATAAAGGAAGAATGAACTCTTTTTGTGATCTTGTGGAAGGCTAAATTGACTTCAATTACAAGGTGAGCACTTTTGCCAAGAGAGAGATGGTAGCTAATGCTTTATAGCTGTTCATTACACCTGAGGAGTGCTAAGTTGAGGAAGGCCTTGACTAGAAAAGTGAAAGCCTGGCTGGCTTTCCAACCACCTAAAGTAGAGCCAGATCATAAAAGCTCATGTGGAAGGGGTTGTGTGAGCCTTTATTGAGCTGAGAGGGGTGAAATGGGAAACCTTTCCTCCTGTGAAGGGTGTGGAAATTAATGTTGCCAGCTATCAGTAAGTTCCCTTTGAAGTTCAATGTTGTGCTGTGAGAACATCCTATTGATTACTCTTTCAATTTCTTGTAAACATCTGTTTTTTTTCTTTTAAGTGCAAATAATTTTGTTGCAGCTTCAAGAAGGTGCTTGTGATCACAGCTCTCTATTAGACAGGGTAATTGCAACTTTTATAAAGTTCCAATCTTATGCCTAACCTCCATTTACATTGAAACTTAGCTTGGTTCTCATCAAAACCTATTGGGCTGTAGGCCTACATAAAACCTGTTAAGGTGATATGGTGTTTTAAAAATTATTTTACAAGCTTTAGCAACAGCTGACCATCAAAAAGACCCAGGGACTGTTAGCAAAGTCTCCCAGGGAATTAACCATTATCAAGGGCTGTCAAGAATTTGTAATTTAACTGTGAAATTTTACATCACCTTTGTTTGAGAGCTTGCCAATCAAAGTGAGTGACATCACAGGGAGCTCCTACTGCGGTAAAATTGCTCAAATAGTAATTCCTTTGAGCTGATTTTTGTGTTTTTCTTTCAGATTAATTAAAAAAAGCTTTCCGAAAAAATAGGTTTTTCAAAGAAAAGTAAAGGCCATTTTAAACTTAAGCTCAGCAGATACAAATACCTTTTAAAATTCAAACTCAAAACGACCAGAAATTACTATTAAAGAATAAATGAAACCCAAAACGAACAGAAATTAAATAAACAATCATAGCAAAAATATACAACAAGTAATGATATAAATGAATAAATAGATCTTAAAGCGAGTAATTCTTAGATTGAATATGAAAATCAAGCTTAAGAAGAAAAAAATTTTTACTATTGATTTACAAATGAAACTTAAAAGGGACAGAATCTAAATGAACCATCCATGTAAACAAACATACATTAGATATTAATGTAAATTAATAAATAAATTTTTAAACTAGTGAAACTTAAATTGAATATGCAAACTTGAAACAAACAAAAATCACCACAAATAAGAGTTTGGGTATGACCTCCTTCTCTCGGTGTAAAAGTCTAAAACCTACTGTAGAGCTGGCGGTACGCTGAAAAACGATTTTGTGACAAATATTTTCTTGTGTACCTATCTCTGAAAACAAACATTGAGATTATTTTAAATATTTAACTGTTGAGATGTCAGTAATTTATATCATTATACATTAAATATTCAGTTTAATTTATTAGCTCTTTTTAAAGTTATTAAAGACGAATATAGTTTCCCTACAAACAAGTGATTGGATACTGCCTCCTTTCCTAACTGCAAATAAAAACCAAAAGTCTACAAGCGTCACTGGCGCTAAACTGAAAACGGATTATATTACAAATACTTTCTTTTCCAGTTCTTACAGCATTGAAAATAAAAATACAATTGCAGCAAAATAAATTCTTGAACTGATGGATCTTTCAACAATTAATATCATTATACATCAAATATTCAATTTGATGTTGTTAATACTTTCCGAGGCTTTTCAAGACGCATATAGTTTTCAGTAAAGCGCAAATGACGCAGTAGGTTTTAGACTTTTACAATAAGAGAAGGGGGTCATAACCAAACTCTTGTTTGTGGTGATTTGTGTTTTATTCAAGCTTAATTTGCAAATTCAATTTAAGTTTCACTCGTTTTAAGATTTATTTAATAATTCATATTAATATCTATTGTATGTTTGCTTGCAGTGAGTGTTTATTTAATTTCTGTTCGTTTTAAGTTTCATTTGTACGTCAATAGGAAAATATTTTTTCGTCTTAAGCTTGATTTTCATATTCAATCTAAGCATTACTCGCTTTAAGATCTATTAATTCATTTATATTATAACTTGTTGTATGTTTTTGCTCAGATTATCTATTTAATTTCTTTTATTTTTGGGTTTCATTTCTTCTGAAATAGTAATTTCTGGTCGTTTTTTGTTTGAATTTTAAAAGGTATTTTTATCTTCTGATCATAATTTAAAAATTTTCGTTTAATTCATTTTAAAGAATTATTTTTTCGGAAAGTTTTTTCTAATTAATTTTTGTTAGTTTTTGATTGCCAAAAATTTCAAGTTTTTAAAATTTCTTTATTTCAAAATGAAGCTTTAAAAAAAAATCAAATATTAATCAAAGTATCAAATTAACAATATCAAAGTGAAAAAATGAGATTGTGTCCACCTCGGAGTTGTTATTATCTGATGTTTGAACTATTTTTAACAAAACTGCTATCTCAAAATTTTATCGGATGGGTATGGGGAAAAAGGGCGTGGGGGGCTTGATTAAGCTTCGGTCTCTTTTGACTCTTTAAAAGTGAACTAGAACTTTCTATTTTCAATCAAATGAGCTTTCTCTGAAGTTTCTGTAAGTATCCCTTCTATAAAAACCATATAAATCCCCAGAGTATAACTTAAAACGCCTGTCCCTTGGCCCTGGGAGGTTGTGTCGACCCTAGAGTTTCAATATCTGATGGTTGAACTATTTTTAACAAAATGGTTACCTGAAATTTTTATTGGATGGGTTTATCCATCCGATACGCCCAAAGGCGTGGAGGGCGGGAGGGGCTAGTTGCCCTCCGATCTTTTTCCCTCTGAGAAAATGATCTACAACTTTTAACTTCCATTCAAATGAACCCTCTCTGAAGTTTATACGACCATACCTTCCATAAGAACCATATATGCCCCCAGAGCAATACTTACAACGCCTGCCCCGGCCCTGGGGGGGGGGTGTCGACACAGGAGTTTTTCTTATCTGACCTTTGAAATATTTTTAACGAAATGACCATACGTAAAGCAGTTTTGTTATATGATCTTTGAACTATTTGTAACAAAATGGCTACTTCAGATTTTTTGTCAGATGTATTTGGGGGAAAAGGGCTTGGGGGCCAGTTGCCCTCTGATCACTTTTGAGTCTTAAAAAGGGCTGGATTTCAATATCCAATCAAATGAGCCGTCTCTGAAGTTTATACGGGAATCCCTTTCATACGAACAATATATGCCCTAGGGCATAACTTACAACACCTGCCCCCGGGCCCTGGGGGGTTGTGAAGACACCTCAGTTTTGTTATCTGACTTTTGAGAAATTTTTAACTTAATACGTATCTCAAATTTTTATTGGATGCATTTGGGGAAAAAGGGCGTGGGGGGCTAGTTACCCTCCAATATCTTTTAACTCAAAAAAACTTAACTAGAACTTTCAATTTCCAATGAAATGAACAATCTCTGAATTTTTTACGAGCATCCCCTCAATAAGAATCATATATTCCCCAAGGGCATAACTTACAACACCTGCCCTCGGGCCCTGGGGGACTGTGTTGACCCCTGAGTTTTCGTTATTGGGTATTTTAACATTTTTAAAAGAAAATGGCTACTTCAAAGCTCTTGTCGGATGAGTTTGAGGAACACGGGCAGTGTAGGGGAGGGGGGCTAGGTTCCCCCCAATCTTTGTTGACTCTTAAAAAGGGAACTAGAACTTTTAATTTCCAATCAAATGATACCTCTTTGAAGTTAATACGGGCATCCCTTCCATAAGACCCATATATGCCTCCAGGCCATAACTTATAACGCCTGCCCTCGGGTGAAAGATCTTAAGCCGAACTGGCCAGCCATAACAAAAAACCAACAAAGACAAAAATCTGAAAAAACAAAAAAACAAACGAGACTGCGGCCAGTGGAGAGAAAAGAAAAGTCAAATGCAAAACAACGCAGATATTTCGCCAGTATCACAAACAAGGCGTCTTCAGCACGAAAGGCAGAAGAAGAACAAGATAAAAAAAAAAATTTTGTGGTGGTTTTATTGGTTTTTTAGTTTTAACATGTTTTTTTTTATCTTGTTCTTCTTCTGTCTTTCGTGCTGAAGACTCCTTGTTTGTGATACAGGTGAAATATCCGCGTTGTTTTGCATTTGTCTTTTCTCTCCATTGGCCGCAGTCTCGTTTTTTTTTTTTTTTCATTGAGATTTTTCTCTTAGTTGGTTTTCTGCCCTCGGGCCCTGTTGGGTTGTGTCAACACCGAATTTTTTTATATATATAATCTTTGAACTATTTTTAACAAAATAGCTATCTTAAAATTTTTATTGGATGCATTTGGGAAAATAGGGTTTAGGGGGGGGAGCTGGTTACCTTCTATTATCTTTTGACGCTTAAAAAGTGAACTAGAACTTTCAATTTCCAATCAAATGAGCCCTCTGAAGTTTATACGACAATGTTGTCTATGGAAAACCTTATATGCCCCAAGGGCATAACTTACAACCCTTGCCCCGCGGGTTGTGGGGGAGTGTCCTCCTCAAAAATATTTTTTCTGTCTGGAAATCAACTACGCGGAACAAATTGGCTATCTCAAAATTTTGATGGGATGTGTTTGGGGGAATGATGGGTGGGGGGGGGCTAGTTGCCCTCCAACCATTTTTTACTTTTAAAAAGGGCACTAGAGCTCTCGATTTCCAATCGAATGAGGCCCCTTTGAAGTTTCTATGACGACCCCTTCGGTATGAAGTGCCTGTGGGGAAAAATAAATAAATAAATAATAAAACATTGGAGCCCTGTGGCCTTTACTATAGACAACGCTACAGCGTTGCCTATAGTACCTTTAACTATGTTGCTGAGATTTGATGGAACCTGTGTAGGCTGAGATTAAAAAAAAATAATTATGATTAATATAAAAGGTAAATAAGACAAGTTAAGTATTTATCATTATTTATTTGATATCTTGTAACTCAATTATATGAAGCGAATTATATTTGGCCATTGCATGAACTAAATTTGGTGACCCCTCAACGTCCTTAAATTGCGCAAACTGTAGTCCTTTTTGCAAAAAAAAATTGGCATGCTTAATGCATTAGAGTATTGTTACGTGTATTTATTTCGATGATGTTGACCAATCATCTGTATTGCAAAAAAACCTGTATGTCCTGTGCTGATGTGAGTTGACGTTGTTTAAAATAAATTGATTAAATTTTACAAGGGTTTACTGTTTTAACGACTTGTTCTTCTGTTAATCAAGAATTTTTTAGGCCACGATGACCAGGAATTCCAACTAAGGACGAATGGACATTTCCCTAAATTCTCTCATAAGATCGTCTGAACCACATAAAAACAGATAGTTTACTTTTAAAAATCTTGTAACAAAAGCTTTTTGTTCTTTCTACTGGCTGCTTCTCACAAAAGAGCCAATCGAATTTTTTAAAAGTTTGAGTTATTTGTTCCGCTAGGAGTTACTAACCTGGTTTTAAAAAGGCTTAGCTAGTTTTTTCTCCAGAAATAAACACTAATGGGATTTGGGGGTTTAAACAGGCTACCCTTCTTCATGTGTATATTCGAAAATACTAAGTGAGAACTCAGTAATGATTTGGGAGGGGGTGAAGACAAAGGCTATTCAAATCCTATGAAATCGTTTGAAATTTCGTTTCAAATAATTCTTGTAATTTTGCATGCGATCTAACGACAATGTAATGATATTGTACGGAAATAAAAAGTTGTTAAACACAAATGTCTGTATCTTTTTTTGATTTTCAGTACAAGAGAAATATGTTTTGGGATTTGGGAGTTTAAATAGGTTATCTTTCTTATACCCAATGTGCAGATTACTTAGACATAGACTTAGATTTTCTGACAATTAGTGGCACATAGGGCAGTAATGGTTGACCTCCACGTCCGACAGTCCTGAACCAGAGACCACAGCTCATTGAGTGAGGGATGATCATAAAACTCTTGCCTCATCTTCAAGGGAACGAGCATTACTGATCCGTCGCATACCACTCACACGGAGGGGCCCAGCACCAGTGGCGGATCCAGGGGGCGAGGGGGTTGCCCCACTAGCTTAGTCCAAAGTAGTGTAATTTACTCAGTTAACTCAAGTTTGCGTTAATTAAACTTGCTCATAACGCAAGTTTATCGAATCAACCTTATTTTGCGCTCCCCCCTGATTTTTTTCGGATCAACCTATTTTGCCCCCCCCCCCCCCCCTAAAAAAATCCTGGATCCGCCCCTGCCCAGCACCAAACGTCACAGAGAAGTCGTCCTTGTCCCATTCGAGTCATGTGACCCTAGTATCGCCACCTTCTATGCCAGACTTGGTCGTTTTTTTTATGTTGTTTGGTGAGAAACCTGATCCGCGTGTGCAAATTTAAATCCTGTGAAATCGATTTAAAATCGCATTCTAAGAAATTCTTCTATTTTTGGATGCGACGCTGAAATGCTATTTTACGACAATGGAATTATAGAGAAATCAGTTTGAAATTAGCCGATCGATCGCAATTTTTTTCGCAATGCCTATCAGCAAAGTCAGTTATCATATTAATTTTAATTATTGACAATTACAAAGGTCACGTACTAAAAGTATGATATGAATGTATCTTATCTTCAAATTGCCGTCAATAAGTAGATTCTGAAGGATTTGGCAATTCTTGCATCATTTGCCAAAACTAATTTTTAAGAACTTATGAAGAACATATCCTACCTGGAAAGAGCATCTACAGAGAAAATTGGGGAGAGGGAGGGGGGGGGGGTCAAATCGGGTAACACCCTCCCCCCGGATGCGGTCATTCTCACTGTTCATTATTTGTTTGTTGAAACTAATCTAAGTAAAGAAGTCATAAAACACCTAGAGACGTTATCGTAAGTGTTAGGCTGGCAATTCCGCAAACAATTTTTTTTTTGGGTGGGGGGGGGGGGGGTTTAAAGGCTAATGAAGAACTTTTTTCCAGAAGCACCGTATTCTTATCGAATGCCAGAGAAATATGCACCTTCTTGTATATTTTTTTCTTTTTTTTTATTGAAGCAGGAGCATGTTCTATCTGGCCCTCCTTCTTTGTGCGGGGCCTAGGCAGAGGCTGGGAATCTTCATTTAAACAAAAACTATTCCTAAAAGTGAATTTTTAATTATCTTGCGGCGGGGGGAGGGGAATTAGTCAGTCGAGACTGTAAATAGTGCCTTAATGATTGGCTGTTTGCCTTATCATGCAATAATACTATCATGGATGCGCGTATACAGAAGAGTGGAGTGTTCGAACCCGTGTCCTCACTGAAAAGTCATTATGATAAATAAATAGAAGTTCAAACAGGGATCAAATCCTTTTAATAGACAGTGATTTTCACCATTAGTGATAAAATTTCACACAAACACTTGATATTTCTGTCACATGTGCAGTGACTGCTATAAAGAGTAAAACTATACCAAGAAAAGTAAAAAAAAAAATTTGTTTGCGAAATAAAGTAAAAATGGATATTATTTATTACTGTAACTCTTTTTAAATCAGAGTCGAAAGATATTCTCCGTGACCTTGTTAGACCGGTTCATTAGCGTTGAATGAACTAACACTTGGACAGAGGTTAACTACATTAGGGGAGTTGAACTTTACTCTATCAGATTTTAATAAATTATCGTAGATAGAGTTCAAACCAAATTCACCTATGTCACAATTTAAAGCTATATTCTTGAATAAAATCTTCTGAATTTCAAGAGTTTCACGAAAGCTCTTGAATTATTTCGTAAATAAACTGTTGTTTTAATTGTTTTAGTCTAGTTTTACTACTGATGACGGTCACTGTATATGTGACAGAGATATCTAGTATTTTTGTGAAATTTTATCACTGTTGTCAAAATCAATGTCTATTTAAAGGATTTGATCCCTATTTGAACTTTTATTTATTTATCGTCATGGAAAGGCAGTGTGGTCTCCGAAATTATCTAAAGTCATTATTTTTACTATTCTCTCCCGTCTTTTATACAAATTGCCTCTTGTGTTTTTTAATATCTCTCTTTCCTCCCTCTAAAAGAACGTCACTACTGGGGTTCGTAATATTAAAAGAAAGTTTGTTTTCTGAACTGGTTACAATTATAATAAGGGTTTCTTTCCTTACCAGACTTGTTTCATGTTCTTTTGTAGGCGAATGATTGGAGAGGCCACTCTCTCAGAAACCTTGTATAACAGGTGGCACGCGTCAAGCGTGGCGGAACTGAGCCAAGCGCTATGGGGAGTGTGCCTGGTGCTTTGGGACCGGTGCCTAGCGTGGCGGATCTATGCGGCACATATGGTGTTTGGATATGTACACAAGGGGGCGGGTCAGCGCCCCTCGGATGATTCAGTATAAGTTTCATTGGTTTTGCCGAATACTATAAAATTTTAACATTCTTCGATCCATTTTCCCTACATGGTCCTCCATTGTTTTTTTTTTTTTTTGGCAAAAACTTTTTAAAAGGTAGGCATGTTCAAAGTCAATAGAAAAAGATAACTTGGAAGTTAATTTTGATCAACTAAAAGAAGTCGGATTTAAAAGAGCTTTTACAGCTCAAGTCAATGGAGTCGGTTGGTAATATATGGTCAGAATTTTTTGTTTTAAAATTTCTAGTTTAGAAAGGGAATGACCTGTAAGATTATCATGATTTGACTAGACTAACTTTATTTTTATTACTAACGACCAGAATTGCTGTATTATTTAGTTTTTATGTCCTTGAACTTCCAGTATTTATTTCGCCAAAGGGGACTTGAAAGACCAATTGAAAGAGCAATATGCTGAAACTCGTCAAATCACAAGACAAATAAAAATATGCTCTGTTCTGCGACAATGGACTTGACTCTTTTTGTGTTTGAATTATTTCAAGGAACATTTTACGGCATGCATTACTCGTATGGAAGACAAATCGCGACCTTGGGGCGAAATTATCGTGCTGTTCGAAGACTCATTATGAAAGAATCATATTTTTAACGCTTTTTTCCGATACTCCACAGTCCATAGCTAAATTGGATGCTTGTATAATATACGCCCTACCTCTCAAGTTGTTCATTCGTTAACGCATTATAGAAGCTTTTTTTTCGTAAGTTTCTTTCAGCTTAGTGTGAGACAAGATAAAGGAAAGTGACAAAATAAAGGGAAAATATATAATTTGGGCTATATATTCGTAGATTAGGGGCGGGGGTAAAGTATTTGGACAGTGTGTAGTTAGAAAACACTTCTTACTGTATAATATGCAGAGTAATTGTACCTAATACATTAGACATGCAGACACGCTATAGTTTACCGCCCCCACCCCTAATTGGCAAATGTATAACCCAAGTTTGTTTCTAAAATATTATATTTTTATCTTACTTTGGTATATTTAATTAGGATTGAGCGTCAGAGAAACAAATTAGAAGAACATTAAGTATATTATACTAGTATATTATACTATACTAGTAGGTATACTAGTAGGTATATTATACTAGTAGGTATATTATACTAGTAGGTATATTATACTATACTAGTAGGTATACTAGTAGGTATATTATACTATACTAGTAGGTATACTAGTAGGTATATTATACTATACTAGTAGGTATACTAGTAGGTATATTATACTAGTAGGTATATTATACTATACTAGTAGGTATACTAGTAGGTATATTATACTATACTAGTAGGTATACTAGTAGGTATATTATACTAGTAGGTATATTATACTATACTAGTAGGTATACTAGTTGGTATATTATACTAGTAAGTATATTATACTATACTAGTAGGTATACTAGTAGGTATATTATACTAGTAGGTATATTATACTATACTAGTAGGTATATTATACTAGTAGGTATATTATACTATACTAGTAGGTATACTAGTAGGTATATTATACTAGTAGGTATATTATACTATACTAGTAGGTATACTAGTAGGTATATTATACTATACTAGTAGGTATACTAGTAGGTATATTATGCTATACTAGTAGGTATACTAGTAGGTATATTATACTAGTAGGTATATTATACTAGTAGGTATATTATACTATACTAGTAGGTATACTAGTAGGTATATTATACTAGTAGGTATATTATACTATACTAGTAGGTATACTAGTAGGTATATTATACTAGTAGGTATATTATACTATACTAGTAGGTATACTAGTAGGTATATTATACTAGTAGGTATATTATACTATACTAGTAGGTATATTATTCTAGTAGGTATATTATACTATACTAGTAGGTATACTAGTAGGCATATTATACTAGTAGGTATATTATACTAGTAGGTATATTATACTATACTAGTAGGTATACTAGTAGGTATATTATACTAGTAGGTATATTATACTATACTAGTAGGTATACTAGTAGGTATATTATACTAGTAGGTATATTATACTATACTAGTAGGTATACTAGTAGGTATATTATACTATACTAGTAGGTATACTAGTAGGTATATTATACTAGTAGGTATATTATACTATACTAGTAGGTATACTAGTAGGTATATTATACTAGTAGGTATATTATACTATACTAGTAGGTATACTAGTAGGTATATTATACTATACTAGTAGGTATACTAGTAGGTATATTATACTATACTAGTAGGTATATTTTACTATACTAGTAGGTATATTATACTATACTAGTAGGTATACTAGTAGGTATATTATACTAGTAGGTATATTATACTATACTAGTAGGTATACTAGTAGGTATATTATACTATACTAGTAGAGTATATTATACTATACTAGTAGGTATACTAGTAGGTATATTATACTATGTAGGTATATTATACTATACTAGTAGGTATACTAGTAGGTATATTATACTAGTAGGTATATTATACTATACTAGTAGGTATACTAGTAGGTATATTATACTAGTAGGTATATTATACTATACTAGTAGGTATACTAGTAGGTATATTATACTAGTAGGTATATTATACTATACTAGTAGGTATACTAGTAGGTATATTATACTATACTAGTAGGTATACTAGTAGGTATATTATACTAGTAGGTATATTATACTATACTAGTAGGTATACTAGTAGGTATATTATACTATACTAGTAGGTATACTAGTAGGTATATTATACTAGTAGGTATATTATACTATACTAGTAGGTATACTAGTAGGTATATTATACTATACTAGTAGGTATACTAGTAGGTATATTATACTAGTAGGTATACTAGTAGGCTATACTAGTAGGTATACTAGTAGGTATATTATACTATACTAGTAGGTATATTTTACTATACTAGTAGGTATATTATACTATACTAGTAGGTATACTAGTAGGTATATTATACTAGTAGGTATATTATACTATACTAGTAGGTATACTAGTAGGTATATTATTCTAGTGGTTAAAATTGTATCAGTTTAATGTTTTCTTCGGCCGTTAATGATAGTAGAAACAGATAAGAAAGATAGGAAAGTTTCGCCTGTAGGATAATTTCACTGCCAGAAGAAGTCCTGACAAAACTAAATTATCGGTCACTAAGCAACAGTGGGTAAAGTCTGTCATTCCCCAAATCACATCCAATCAAAATTTTAAGAGAACTATTTTGTTCAGCATTGTTGAAAGGTCCAGTAATTAGGCCCGTTCTTTTGTACTAAGATCTCACATCTTTCTGCAAAGATTTCTGTTCTTTTAACTCATCTTTGTTCTAAGATCTTACAGCTCCCTGATGTTAGCAAAAAGTGTGAAAGACGCCATCTTTCTTCCATATAGAACAATGATGAGAGAACTTTGATGATATACTCAACATTGTTCTTAGACCGCTGATCAGAGCAGAAGGATGAAGGACGTTTGCAAAAGAACGCTATAAGCTGTAAGATCTTAGTGCTAAGATTTAACTTTTAAGCGTTCTTTGTCAAAAAATGTAAGATCTTAGCACAAAGATGAGTAAAAGAACAGGCCTATTATGTCTTTAGGGTTGTCAACCTCCCCACAGTCTTCAGGTTAAGGCCGGTAAGTTAGGCGATTCACTTGAATGTTCGGGGAGCATTGTACTTTTCAAGTATTGCACTCTATCCCCCAATCCTCCACGAGGAAGCACTATGTGGCACCTTCTTCCTATAATTTTAGCTGAGTAAAAGTATATTCTTAGCCATATCTCTACAAGTGGATAAAAGGGCCTTATCCCTGACCTTCGCCCAGAAAACACTCCTGGGGGAATTCTAGCCTAATATACCATTTGCCCTGATTTGAACCCTCTCTTTCTTCAGAAAATTTTTTCCCCTCCCTCTCCAATAAAGATCTGCAGTGACCTACACCTACGTTTCGAGCTGTACCTGCACGCAGGGTGATAGGGAAACTGTATCTTCAGACAGACCCAGAGCCTCTCTTGAAAAATATTCTAGTACCCCCCCCCCTCCTACGGTTGTATCCAGGATTTTTGTTTGGGGGGGGGGTAAAAAGCATCAAAACATTGTTTATATTCATTTTTGTTATGTTTTTACGAGTTGGACAAACATTTCGGTAACCCCCCCCCTCCTACGATGTATCCAGGATTTCTGTTTGGGGGGGGAGGTAGAAAAGGATTTTCGGGGGGGGGGATAAAAGAATCAAAAAATTGTTTATATTCATTTTTGTTACGTTTTTACGAGTCGGACAAACATTTCGGGGGGGGGGGTCAAACCCCTCCCCTGGATACGTCCTTGCCCCCCTTAATGTTTGGGCACGTCCGAACCTTTGCTCCTAGGTATTTCTAATTTTCTCGTTAGCAAAGGCTATTCCTTTTTTTCTAGAATCAACCCTTGTCTTATGTTTCCTCATAAATTTCCATCTCAACGCGTTTTCTCGTTAACCCAAATTGAGGAACTCTTAGAAACTGGTTACTCCTCTTATCGCTGGTGTTTTTACACTCTCTTTCTCTCTAATGGAATTGTTTTCTTTTAAGATTAATATGTTTCTTGCCTGTATATTTGAAAAGAGCGGCTTTTGAAGGTTTCCGTTTCCTCAGAGGCTTGAGCGCATTTTGTTTTTTTCCGAAGAACTTTCTGACTTCAAAATTTTGTCTCAGTTATGGATCTGAGTTTGAGATGATCAAACCAGTTATAAAATTGAGTTTTCAATCGGTTTTGGATATTGTTAAATTATGGGATTTTTAATGGTATGTTTTTTTTTGTCTAATTTTAGGATTTAACTTAATTCTTTTTTTTATAAGAAAAACATCTAAGGTTTGTATTAAAAGGAGGACTCGGATTTAATCCCCTTTGGATGGAGTTTTAATCCACTTTCGGAATTTTGGTGTTTGGATGGAGCTTGTAATGTTGGATCCGTTGATTTTTGAATTAAAATCAAGTTGTTGGACTTTGATGTAAAAAGTTAAGACCCATGGCTAATTGGAGAAAAAGCCAAGACAGATAATCTGAGTGAGAGGCAAAGCTGGCATAAGCCTTTCTCAGAATTGTATAAAAATGATATACATTATTTCTCATGTACTTTTCCGGTTCTTGATTTCGTCATAGTTGATTCAATTTACGGGTTGAAACAAGAGTGACGCATGGCTAAATGCAAGGGAAATATATAATTTGGACCAGTGGTGCAGTCAGAAAATAATTATGGAGTTGGGGCTGACCCTGGGTCAACCAACAGGGTCCCTGCTAACTACAATTATTCGGCCTATTAGAAGTAACTATTGTTTTCTTAAAATGTTTCCTTCTCAGCAGCTTATATATATATATATATATATATATATATATATATATATATATATATATATATATATATATATATATATATATATATATATATATATATATATATATATATATATATAAATATATGATGAATATATGCGTACAACGTAGTTTTTCCACTGAGCCTAAGCTAATTGTCTCTGAATACAGACAGGTAAATTGTTTTTTTCTCATATCTAACATATCTACTCAGATCAAGAACTTGAGTGGCGTCGCTATAATACATAAGTACCAAATGGTGTATTATTTCTTCGCTATGTAATTTCTCTGTTATAACAAAATATCACCCTCTCTATATTTCGCTCTTCAGTCCGTGGCTAAAGTGTCTTTGAGCGAGCGTTTCCATTTTCCTTCCAAAACAACCTGTTAAACCTCGAAGTCGAAAATAGTTCACTTTTCGTAAACCTCGAAAAGTGAAAATACTGCTTTGAGCTCTTGATATTCCCGACATTGTTCTGATTCTCAATGGTATGGATTATTCTTCTGACCATACGTGATTTTGAACTGTATGGTCTAGGGTATTTAGTTTTCTTATGATTAGAATCTATTTATGTATTGATAATAAAATTGTTAAAGCGTCTCAGGAATATATGCTGAGGACGCGTTAGAGTAAGCTCCCCCACTCGATTTAGTAAGCTCCCCCACTTTAACTTGGATCTGGCTGACAAGATATTGACCTTTCTCTTATTGAAAGACAAAGAATGTATAAAGATGCTTGGATTTATGTTTTATTGATATTTTTTCAAAAAACGCAAATTCGATAACATTTTTTTGTGAAAGCTATTTTTAGAATAATACTTTGCCTGATCTTTAAAAAATCAAATTTTGGCAAACTTAAATTTTTCTCTTAATGCAATGTTTTCAAACCTTTCCGGCGGGGCGTCTAGTTATATATCATCCATGTTGCAGAAGTCCTGTACTCTACAATTTGATTTGTCGCCCCAGATTATGTAGGAAACATAAAAGAGCGAAAACTAACGCTAATGTCGAAAAGAAATAATACCATTTTCATCTAGTGTTTGGACAATTTGTTTGACCATAACATTTTGTGTGCTTGCCCTTATTTTAACGTAGGGGAGGTTTGAGAAACCAGAATTATGTCACCAGAAGGTCTGTTTGCTTATAATCACATGCCTGCTTAACCTTCCAAGCTAACCTAGGTCTAATTTGTGTAGACTAGATTTTGGCCTAAAATTTTTCTTGAAAACAAAGTATGTTACCACTCAGGGAAACACAGATTTAACGCAATAATGTTGCAAATTTTTAAACTTTCTTTGAAAATTTCTGCTTTTTTTGTGAACTATTAGTCTCAATCCCTATTTTCAAAACAAATTCCCTGCAGAAAGTAAGTTTTTGGGCTAGGCCTATTTTAGTTTAAAGTTACGAGGATGCCTGAATATGAAAGCAAATTGTATGTTCTTAGTATGCACGAGCAATGATAGATCAGAAAAAGGAAATATCCCTCAATCCTGTACTCTTATCACCAACCAACGAGAGTTATTATCTTATAAAATGTATTAGTTCAAAAGCCGGTTTTATAACAAACGTTTTTTGGCCGACTCTTCAATTGACATAAACACAATTTCATAAACTCGAATGCTTTTTAAAATGGAATATGTGATTTTAATTTCATATGAGCCGAGCCTAAAGCGATCGCAACATATTTTGTGAGAATTTGAAAAAAAAGGAAAATTGCTAGTTACTCTGGAAGTAAATTGACCTGTTTACCTTCAAACGGGCTCGGAAGGCGCCAATTCTTAGTACCGACTGCTGCATTAAGGTTTTGTTGAAGAAAAGTCTTATTTGTATGCATAATTTATGTATTTACTTGACACATGTGGAAGAAGGGCGTCACCACAATTAAAATTATTTAGGGGGATGTAAATTTTCAAATAGGTAGAAGGCTATATATTACTGAAAATAATGGATAGCTAAAGCAGATCCTATATAATAGGTATTATGGCCTGGCTGCTATAGATTGCGGAATATTATTTTTGATACATGAGGTTAAATTTGGTTTTGGAGTAGTCGATTTGTCAATTACTATTATAATGGTTCATCCTAACGCCAAGGTTCCATAGGAAGGGGTGTCAATTGGGGAGGGCTTTCCCCCCTAGAATTCGGAACCTAAATTTTTTTTGTATATTCACTAACAAGAGAATAAAAACGCACTCCCCTCTCCCACATGTTTGTAGGTTGGGGACCTTGCTCCTCAGCCCAACACAGCTGCCCACACTTTCCTGTCCTCCGTTATTTTTGAGCTTAACTCTACTTCCTCCCTTGAATATCCTACTCCCTTTAAATATTTTCTTATGACGTATTCCGACCCCTTTCTAGAGTGTTCTTTCTCAGGGGTGGATGCAGGGGGAAAGGGGGGTCCCGGGTCCCCAAGGTTTTTCTAGCGTCTTCATTCCGTTCTTTTTTCTTATTTTTAATCCTTTTTTTTTTTATAAACTTATGAATTTGGTCAGTTATTGGCGCCCTTGTCACATTCTCCCCCCCCCCCCCCCTCCACCAAAATTTTGCTCTAGATTTGCTGGTGTCCTTTTTTCTCGTTTCGCCCCAGCATGATTGCAGAAACCATGATTTTTGTCAATCTATCTTCCGTAAAATTTGGCCCAATCATCTCAACCCTTAGTTGTAGCCCTAGACAGTGGAATCCATCGGGACAAAGCTACCAATAGCTTAGACGAGTAGGCCCACCCAAAATTATCCTTAGACTGCAGGTAACATCTGGTATAGTATATCTTCCTCATTATGCTCAAGTAACCGATCATTTTCTGAGAATTTTTTTTTTCTAGTCTAAAAAAGATAGGGGTTGAGGTTGGTGAATGAAACTGCAAATATTCTCAGGAATTGACGTCTATAATCGTTTCTCTTCTTTTGTAAAATACAACAACGCAGCTCCCACTTTTTTCGACAACAAGTTAGAAAGTGAGAAAGATCCCTCTTATGAATCTTTACGTCTGGTCGAGGGGCTACTCGCTTTCGAAACGACATACACCAGGTGATCTTGCCGAGCTTTGTCCGAATTGCACCATAAGTAGCGTGAGGAGGTGCCGATTTTCAGAAATCGCGTTAACCAGATGGTGCGTGTCAATTATGGCTGAAATGTGTTTCACAGGTGGCTGGAAACGAGGGATCGCTCCTAAGGGAGAAGTCGGGTGTGGCAGAAGTTTGTCACGCATGTTGGACCAAATTTAATTCGGGGAGGGGCATAGCCGTGGGTGGGGCTATTGCAAGTGCAAAATGTATTCCAGTAACTGTCGCTCAATAGCACCTAGCATAAATTATCTTTACTATTTATAAAAATACATTATTGAGACACTGTAATTATTTTAAATTAGGTACTCGAACGAACTTTGAAAAGCATTATGTTCTTATTTCTGCTTCAACTTAAAGTATAAGTTGAAGAAGACATGACTGATTTGTACAAAACTCTGCAAAATATTGGATCAGTTGTACTAGGACACTCATATCCTAGTACCATTTATTGGATTTGTTACCGCCGAGCACAGTTTATATAATTATCCAGTATGATTATTCCCTATCTCACCCATTATAAAAACCCGGACCGGGGTGCAAGTGCTCCGGAGAACGTTTTTGCAGGTAGAAACATAAGCGGCATCAGATCTTTTCACGGGTAGACAGGTCAGACGCGAAATAATCGGAAACAAGTGGAAACCCGCTATTACGAATAATGCATTTTGTAACCATTTCTCATTTATAGACGCAAACACACTGATCCACAAATGAAGAAAGAAGTGGGAGGAGCTTTTTGTTCGCACCGAAAACGAAGACCAGAAATGATCTGTGTTAAGCTTACTGGATAATTATATAAACTGTGCCGCCGAGGGTGCGTCCACTTTTAGAAATCACGTAAACCAGATAGCGCGCGCCAAGTGTGACGGAATTGTGCGGCACTTATGGCGTTCTGAAATGTACATCAGTTAGCGGGAAATGGGTGTCCCTCTGTTCCTACGAGCTATTGGAAACTGTTCGTGACTGTTAGGTCTTTTCATAGTTGCAGCGGTAGCCGCAAACTAGTAAAAGGCGAACCACGGCCCCTAGTAACCAAAAATTAGAAAACGCGTTAAAAAAAGAGGGACTTGTGAGAAAGAATTGTATTCTTAGAAGCTATTTTTTATTGAGTGCTCAAACTAATACACTATATTTTCTAATATATTTCTTGAAGGAGAAAATATAAGCTATATCAACATTGTTGTCAGTTTTGATTCTGAGAAAAGAGGAAATGCCTATTAATTCTTGCATTGTTCATTCTCATCAGTGAAAGTACTGTGTTTAAGCATTGTTGAATTTGTAGGCCTACACTGAGTCTGCATATCTTGTCATGTTAATTACTGAACCGAAACAATAGATTGCATTAACATTCCCGCAAGGGTTATACCACTCAATGTACTAGGTATGCTCGTGTCTCTTGTGCAAGGTTGCCCAACAAAAATGAGTCAAATGCCTGTTCTGCCATCTGAAATGAAATGTGCTTTGACAAGCTTTGTCATAGAAGCAATAATATGTCAAAGTTTATGACTTTTATAGTATACTACCCCCCCCCCAAAAAAAAACAACAACAAAAAACAATTAACTCGTATTGTTGCACATGTCACTACTGAACCTAAGCCACTGTATAAAGATAATATAATTATTTATTATTTATATCTATTATTTATATATCGTGACCTGAGCTATCAGAGAAACTTTCTCTGACAGGTATTGCTTTTTCAAAGCAGAAGAAGTTAAATTGTCATGAAGCATACATGAGGCTTTAATGAAGGCTAGTTTGAACCATAAACTGTTATCTAGTGTGACAAACTATGCAAGTGAAGAACTGTGAACCCGAGCCCGTGAACTACTTCGGAACTCTCTGAAATATAAATATTATTTTTAGATATGTATTCTAAGTTGATAAAGAGTCCACTGTACCTCAACAATCTTTTTGTTTCAGCGAAAATACTAAACTCAAAAAGACAATTCAGTAGCCTATATGCTTAAATATGCTTTTGGGGTATAATAAATCAAAATTTATTCAAACCACACAATGTACAGTATTTGGTATCGCTATTCCTGCGAGTTTGGCTCTTTCTTTTCTGAGATGTATACCGTTTTATGTCCTTCCTATAGTTTTTTTTCCAAGTGACTGTAATATATCTAGTGTCTTTAGACATGTTATTTAAGTTGACAAATGATTCTCTATTCTTCTTCAGCAATCTTTTTGTTACGATGAAAATACTCAATAAGGTCAAAAAGTGGTTTTGGGTTTTAATACATCAAAATATACCCAAAACACACAATGTGTATCATTTGATATCACTATTCTTGTGCATTTGGCCCTTTCTCGTCTAAGATCGTGTCCAGTTTTTTTGTCCTTCTTCTGTTTTTTTTCCAAGTGACAGAAATACATCTTGTGTTTTTGGCGATGTTATTTAATTTGACGGATTATTTTCTATTCTTCACCAGACTTTTGTTTTAATGAAAATCACCCTGACCCTGTTGCATATCATCGCTGCCACTCTTAAAGGTCGCATTTGATATTGTGGCCCTTGTGGGATAATTGCCAAAAATCCTTTGCCTAGTTGTTTTGAAAGAGAAGACCAGCAGGACAATGCAAGATCGAAGGATCAAAGTTTGACTCAACATGATTCTCTGATGATCAAATGGCAACTTGGCAAATGGTATGTGGAAATTATGCCAGAAGTTCGTAATTTCGGATACGACCTTTAGATGGACATTGATGATCTGCAAACATAGCGGTATGTAGTTACAAGTCCGTTCTCTGGTTTTTGGCCCTGGCATCAACATCTGGTGTATACAAGACAACTTAGTGTGCAATCCTTTCTAGTTTCCTATTTAGGATACTACCGGCTGTTAAATTTGTACCGAAAATTGTGCGTAATCCATATGCATGGCTGCGTGTCAAGAATAATTCATTTTCGCTAATTTGATGCGCTAGTGCGGTAGTATGTTTTTAATTTCTTATGCTTCTGAAGTTCTGCTGTGTTTAAAAAGGAATTTTACAGATTCGGATATTTTTACGTATATGGTCAGACTCTTTAGGTGGCAAGTGGTGCTTTCAAATTTTTTTCGGAGAGAATGAAAACTCGATTTGACGTTGCGCGTGCTGTCGTTATCACGGGTTGTGTAGCCAGATCGTCAGATTAGAGGGGTTGTACCTCTCTCGAATAAAGAATAAAAGTGTAAAATTTTTGTATTTGTAGGATCGAAGTGTAAGATTTGGACTTGATCCTCTAAACTGTCAAAGCTAAATAAAAGCGTTTAATGCGTTAGCGTTTTGATGGGTCATTTTTTGCCAAGGAGGAAAAAAGGCGCAAATCAGTAGAAATTACGCCTTGTAGCTGGATAATCTAGCTTTATTTTAGTTGAGGATGTACAAAATTATATATATATATATATATATATATATATATATATATATATATATATATATATATATATATATATATATATATATATATATATATATATATATATATATATATATATATATATATATATATATATATATATATTTTTTGTCTTGAGTTGGTTGGTAGAAAGGAGAGTTAATAGTTATTTAAAATATCATTTCATTGCAATTATCCAATTTAATTTGTTATTTTTCTATTTTGTTGTTAATTGATTTTTTGTATTTGAATTTATGATAACTTATTGTTCTACAAATAATATTTTCAGACACATTTTGTGTCCCATTCCTAGCTAGTTTTTCCTTACCTTCTTCTAAGAAAACTGGCACAAATCTGAAGGGTGGATATAAAGAGCCGCTAGAACGACATTTCCCACTTTCTAATTCGATATAAAAAAAAGTGTGATATATACCCTTTTATTTTGGGCGTAACGATATTGTGTTGCTTAAGACCTTTCCTTTGTTAAACTCTGCTCGAAAAGAAGCTCAGCTTTGTCTGAAATGTCTTGTGACTAAGGCTCTGGTTAAGTCGTGTGCTGAAAAATTTCTTAGCGAGTGCCAAGTTGATGAGTGAGGTACAAAGTTTTTGGTGTTATCTTTAGTAGTAAGGGTGTACACAGTTCTAAATATACATGAAAATATACATTGAAATTGCTGTTGATTTGAACGGTACATGAAAATATACATTGGAATTGCGCAAGAAAAACCCATGGCTATGTCATTAAACTTACACGTGCACATTTTTTTTTTATTTTTTTTTTAATCGAAAACTAGAGATTGTCAAATTGCGTATTTAGGAATGGTGGTCAAACATGTCTTGAGAGTATGGTCATAATTTATCGAAAACTAGAGATTGTCAAATTGCGTGCGTATTTAGGAATGGTTTTTTAGGGAAAGCTGTCAATCACCCTTGTGTTATCCACAGTTCCATTTTTGAAGTATGTGCTATCAAGAGCGGTCTCTGATTTGTTCTGGACAATTGCCGTTAGCCAACAATAGTTTGATATGAATGTGTCGGTAGATAGGATTTCCGAATTTGATCCTATTAAGGTGGAGAAAAAAAAAGAAAAGGGTTTAGCATTTGCAAATACTTTGATGTGATGTCAATATAAAATGGTTTAGAAATAAAAAAATGTAGCAAGAAATGGCTGAAAAGTTTTGGGAGAGATGGGATGATTGTGTACTGTATAATACACAAGTGATGTTTGGACAGCGTTGTCAATTTAAAATAATTTAACGTTATACTATAATAAGAAGTTGATACTAAGAGGGGTGTAGATGACAGGAAAAGAATTGTAATAACGAATAGCTTTACTTGTTCGAAGTGTTCCATATAATACATAAGTGGTGGGGTGATGGCAGAAGGATCTCTTACCGGATGAATTAGTTTAAAATAAAGTTTTAACAAGAAATGTCTGAAAAGTGTGATCAAAAATTAAGAATTGTCTTGAGGGGGGAATTTTCCATGGAAAAGGGGAAGGATATTTTTACATGAAAACAACTTCTAAGGTATTTCGGAGGGGGTAGCTAACTTCATGTACGGGATAATTTCCATTCGTCTTAGTTTTTAACGATGCTCCTTATTTCTAGTTCAAAATGCTTATTTTTTAATTTAATTGGGAATGAAAAGTCAAAGTATAACATAAAGAACAAGATATTTCGGAGGGGGTAGCTCACTTCATATACGGGATAATTTCCATTCGTCTTAGTTTTTAACGATGCTCCTTATTTCTAGTTCAATATGCTTATTTTTTAATTTAATTGGGAATGAAAAGTCAAAGTCTAACATAAAGAACAAGAAATTTCGGAGGGGGTAGCTCACTTCATATACGGGATAATTTCCATTCGTCTTAGTTTTTAACGAAGCTCCTTATTTCTAGTTGAAAATGCTTATTTTCTATTTTAATTGGGAATGAAAAGTCAAAGTCTAACATAAAGAACAAGGTATTTCGGAGGGGGTAGCTCACTTCATATACAGGATAATTTCCATTCGTCTTAGTTTTTAACGATGCTCCTTATTTCTAGTTGAAAATGCTTATTTTTTAATTTAATTGGGAATGAAAAGTCAAAGTCTAACATAAAGAACAAGATATTTAGGAGGGGGTAGCTCACTTCATATACGGGATAATTTCCATTCGTCTTAGTTTTTAACGATGCTCCTTATTTCTAGTTCAAAATGCTTATTTTTTAATTTAATTGGGAATGAAAAGTCAAAGTCTAACATACAGAACAAGATATTTCGGATGGGGTAGCTCACTTCATATACGGGATAATTTCCATTCGTCTTAGTTTTTAACGATGCTCCTTATTTCTAGTTCAAAATGCTTATTTTTTAATTTAATTGGGAATGAAAAGTCAAAGTCTAACTAAAAGAACAAGATATTTCGGAGGGGGTAGCTCACTTCATATACGGGATAATTTCCATTCGTCTTAGTTTTTAACGAAGCTCCTTATTTCTAGTTGAAAATGCTTATTTTTTAATTTAATTGGGAATGAAAAGTCAAAGTCTAACATAAAGAACAAGGTATTTCGGAGGGGGTAGCTAACTTCATATACGGGATAATTTCCATTCGTCTTAGTTTTTAACGATGCTCCTTATTTCTAGTTCACATTGCTTATTTTTTTATATTATTTGGAATGAATAGTCAAATTCGAACATAACAAACAACATATTTCGGAGGGGGTAACTAAGTTCAAATACGGGGTAATTTCCGTACGTATTAGTTTTTAACGTAGCTCCTTATATCTAGATCAATATGATTATTTTTTAATATAATTGGGAATTAAAAGTCAAAGTCTAACACAAAAAACAAGATATTTCGGAGGGGTTAGCTCACTTCATATACGGGGTAATTTCCATTCGTCTTAGTTTTTAACGCTGCTCCTTATTTCTAGTTGAAAATGCTTATTTTTTTATTTAATTGGGAATGAAAAGTCAAAGTCTAACATAAAGAACAAGATATTTCGGAGGGGGTAGCTCAGTTCATATACGGGATAATTTCCATTCGTCTTAGTTTTTAACGAAGCTCCTTATTTCTAGTTGAAAATGCTTATTTTTTAATTTAATTGGGAATGAAAAGTCAAAGTCTAACATAAAGAACAAGGTATTTCGGAGGGGGTAGCTCACTTCATATACGGGATAATTTCCATTCGTCTTAGTTTTTAACGATGCTCCTTATTTCTAGTTGAAAATGCATATTTTTTAATTTAATTGGGAATGAAAAGTCAAAGTCTAACATAAAGAACAAGATATTTCGGGGGGGGGGGGGTAGCTCACTTCATATACGGGATAATTTCCATTCGTATTAGTTTTTAACGATGCTCCTTATTTCTAGTTCAAAATCTTTATTTTTTAATTTAATTGGGAATGAAAAGTCAAAGTCTAACATAAAGAACAAGATATTTCGGAGGGGGTAGCTCACTTCATATACGGGATAATTTCCATTCGTCTTAGTTTTTAACGAAGCTCCTTTTTTCTAGTTGAAAATGCTTATTTTCTATTTTAATTGGGAATGAAAAGTCAAAGTCTAACATAAAGAACAAGGTATTTTGGAGGGGGTAGCTCACTTCATATACAGGATAATTTCCATTCGTCTTAGTTTTTAACGATGCTCCTTATTTCTAGTTGAAAATGCTTATTTTTTATTTTAATTGGGAATGAAAAGTCAAAGTCTAACATAAAGAACATGGTATTTCGTAGGGGTTAGCTAACTTCATATTCAGGATAATTTCCATTCGTCTTAGTTTTTAATGATGCTCCTTATTTCTAGTTGAAAATGCTTATTTTTTAATTTAATTGGGAATGAAAAGTCAAAGTCTAGCATAAAGAACAAGGTATTTCGGAGGGGGTAGCTAATTTCATATACAGGATAATTTCCATTCGTCTTAGTTTTTAACGATGCTCCTTATTTCTAGTTGAAAATGCTTATTTTTAATTTAATTGGGAATGAAAAGTCAAAGTCTAACATAAAGAACAAGATATTTCGGAGGGGTAGCTCACTTCATATACGGGATAATTTCCATTCGTCTTAGTTTTTAACGATGCTCCTTATTTCTAGTTGAAAATGCCTATTTTTTAATTCAATTGGGAATGAAAAGTCAAAGTCTAACATAAAGAACAAGGTATTTCGGAGGGGGTAGCTCAATTCATATACGGGATAATTTCCATTCGTCTTAGTTTTAACGATGCTCCTTATTTCTAGTTGAAAATGCTTATTTTTTAATTTAATTGGGAATTAAAAGTCAAAGTCTAACATAAAGAACAAGCTATTTCGGAGGGGGTAGCTCACTTGATATACGGGATAATTTCCATTAGTCTTAATTTTTAACGATGCTCCTTATTTCTAGTTGAAAATGCTTATTTTTTAATTTAATTGGGAATGAAAAGTCAAAGTCTAACATAAAGAACAAGATATTTCGGCGGGGGTAGCTCACGGAGGGGGGAGAAGTATTTAAACTATGAAACAAGTACAAATGGTAGCACTATTGGAAATGTATGCATGCATTTTCATGACAGTAAGGAATTAAATTTCTTTGGAATACCGAAAAAATTCAACTCTTATGTTGGTGGTTATGTGAAATTGAGATATCCAGAGATGATTGCACTCAAAGAGAATGCTAACATAAAAATAATTGTTGATGATAGAGGACAACTCCTTGCTACTGCTGCAGGTAACACATTACCTACGGATACATCCAATCATCAGCTTTCGGGTATTATCATTCAACGGAAGGCTAATAAAAGAAAGGCCTACTCTGCTACTATTATCGTAAACCATATCTTGTTTACGTGCCGAAACTGTTACCTGTGTAAAAATAATGTGATAATAGACAGTGAAATTGCCAGAAAAATAAAAATGGCATTGTCAGAAAATATCACTACGGAATATAAAGATGAAACGATGAAAAACAAAGCACCAGCAAACGTTACTGGCATTGATCAAACAGTCAATGAATCAAATAATACCAAAGACGAAAAGCATATTGAGCCTGTTCATGAGACACCAGTAAAAATTGTGTATGATGCAAAACGGAATAATGATTATTCTACTGATTACGAACTAAGAGAAGACAATAACTACAATATCAAGAGAGAACATGGGGAACTATTTTATGGAACAGATTCAAAATGTCCAAAGTTAATCATTGATATGAATAATGTATTATAATATATTTTTATATTAATATTCTACATAGCGGTAAACTTTGGAAATAAGTTTTTCTTGGTTAAAACCAATAACTAAAATTCTAAGTATATATCAGAAATTCATATGTATAATTCTTCCCAAGATCACTTGAACCCAGAATAACCCCACTATCTAAAATGCAAACATTGTAAATTATCAACAATCGACAACCCCACTTCTTGGAATAAAGCGATAATATTTCCTGTCTGGAAGAAGCTCAATGGTCAACAACCCAACCCGCATTGTCTTTATCAGAAGCAGATTGTGCTGAATATAAGTTACCAATTTAGATTACTTGAGTCAGTTCGAATTCTGTATCTGTCCTCGCCATATGTACATTCACTGTATTATATGTATAAATAAACATTTTATACTCTAAACATAAACTATGTGATGGTTAGAGACTCTAGACATCCTCCACCGGTAGAACCCAGATAATAGGCCAACGCTACCATAAGGCCCTAAAGAGAAGAAGTCTTACTTCACAGAGAAGTAGATAATTCACAGAGAAGTGAACAAAGAAACTTTACATAGCATTATTTCATTAAAAATATTACATTGTTATGTGTTCATTATTTTGGATACTCATAATGATGAGGACTGATGGTTCTAATTCAATAATTTTTTTTTTAAACTTCGAAAAAATTCAACTTTATTTATTTTTTTATCTTTTTTTGTACGTATCTTAAAAAGACAAAATATCTTTCTTGAATTCACCTCTTGGATACACAATACAGAAATTAAAAAAAAATTTGTAATTTCCAGACTTCATTTGCATGAAATAGATACCGAGAGTTCTATGACTCCTCCCCGCAATGAATTCTAAGGGCTTTGTGACTCCTCCCCACAATGAATTCAGATGGTTTTAGGATTCATCCCCCCAGCAAAAACACCATTCAACCTTGAGCAAAGGCATAAGAGTGTGATAATGTATTTTTCTTCTTAAAAACTCCACTAATAGCTTCCAAGATGATAGGACTCTATGACACAGAATTTATCGGTTTGAAAAAATCATCTTGTGGTGTTATATTTGAATGTGGATTTTTATTATTGTCAATGGAACTCGAAGAAATTGACTATTATCATTGGATAGTGAACTATAACATGTTTGAGTATGATAAAATCTTGTGGAGTACTACATTACATCGTATAAACAGACTGGGATTCTACGATAGAGTGATTACACCACATAATAAAAGTGGTCAAGAACTGAGAAATGTCCAGGAGGAAGTCTGTGAAATTTGCAGCTTTTTTGGGGTTGAAGCACTATATTTTAAGGGTAATGTACCTACAGATAAAGTTTTAATTCAAAATTGTGACCCTAGGATTCCACTTTTCAATCTAGAAGAATTTAAATGCCCTAAATTTGAAGGGGTTTATCATCGTCCTGAAGACGAGGTCAGGTTCTTCGCGCACTGGATACCCAAGGAAATACCTGATCGTGATAAATGTATTAGACATGGTAAAAACTATTCTATATCATGGGACCAATCGTTTCTGGATGTTTAAGAGTAAACCTGTGTATGACTATGTGTCATAATATAATTTTGTATTAATATTCTACATAGCATTATTTCATTAAAAATATATTATGCATTACATTGTTATGTGTTTACTATTTTTAGAGTAAGCTAGCATATCAAAAATTTAGAATGTCTATTAAAACATCGGAGATGTGAGAAAAGGAATTTTCATACATCTATTGTCAGACACATGAGGTAACATTGACAAAATCTAGGTATCAGAATGAATAAATCCTTTATCAACATTCGTTGTTGGATATGTCATTATGAAAAAATTGTAAGTAAGTAGGAAGTAGGTAAGTAAGTAAGTAAGTAAGTAAGAAACTCTCTTGAATTCACCTCTTGGAAACAAAAAAGGCATTTCATTCAAGAAAATATGAAAATATTTGTAAGTAAGTAACAAACTTTTTATTGAAGTCACCTCTTGGATACACAATACAGATACTTCATTCAAGAAATCATGAAAAAATCGTAAGTAAGTAACGCACTCTTTCTTTAATTTGCCATTTGGATGTACAATACAGAAATTTAATTCAAGAAATTATGAAAAAAAAAATGTAAGTAAGTAAGTAACAAACTCTGCTTTTTCTGCATCATTTTTCAGATATGTTTAATAAAATATGCAAAGTCGACATGGCTTTATTTAATTTTTTAAGGTTACTTTAGACGCAGTTACGTGCGCGGACGTAATCTCGTCTAAATTAACCTTAAAAAATGAAATAAAGCCATGTCGACTTTGCATATTTTATTCAACATATCCGACAATTGATGCTGAAAAAGTAGAGTTTGCTACTTACTTACTTAAATTTTTTTTTTCATAATTTCTTGAATTAAATTTCTGCATTGTGCATCCAAATGGCGAGTTCAAGAACGAGTTTGTTACTTAATTGCGATTTTTTTCATAATTTCTTGAATGAAGTATCTGTATTGTGTATCCAAGAGGTGACTTCAAGAAAGAGTGTGTTACTTACTTACAAATATTTTCATATTTTCTTGAATGAAATGTCTTTTGTGTATCCAAGAGGTGAATTCAAGAAAGAGTTTGTTACTTACTTACTTACCTACTTCCTACTTCCTACTTACTTACAATTTTTTCATAATGACATAATGACATATCCAGCAACGGATGTTGATAAAGAATTTATTCATTCTGATACCTAGATTTTGTCAATATTACCTCATGTGTCTGACAATAGATGTATGAAAATTCCTTTTCTCACATCTCCGATGTTTTAATAGACATTCTAAACTTTTGATATGCTAGCTTACTCTAAAAATAATAAACACATAACAATGTAATGCATAATATATTTTTAATGAAATAATGTTATGTAGAATATTAATACAAAATTATATTATGACACATAGTCATATACACGTTTACTCTTAAACACCCAGAAACGATTGGTCCCATGATATAGAATAGTTTTTACCATGTCTAATGCATTTATCACGATCAGGTATGTCCTTAGGTATCCAGTGCGCGAAGAACCTGACCTCGTCTTCAGGACGATGATAAACCCCTTCAAATTTAGGACACTTAAATTCTTCTAGATTGAAAAGTGGAATCCTAGGTTCACACTTTTGAATTAAACTTTATCTGTAGGTACATTACCCTTTACATAGCTTCAACCCCGAAAAGCTGCAAATTTCACTGACTTCCTCCTGGTCATTTCTCAGTTCCTGACCACTATTATTAAGTGGTGTAATCACTCTATCGTAGAATCCCAGTCTGTTTATACGATGTAATGTAGTACTCCACAAGCTTTTATCATACTCAAACAAGTTATAGTTCACTCTCTAATGATAACAGTCAATTTCTTCGAGTTCCATTAACAATAATAAAAATGCACACTCAAATATAACACCAAAAGATGATTTTTTCAAACCGATAAATTCTGTGTCATAGATTCCTATCATCTCTGAAGCTATTAATGTAGTTGTTAAGAACAGAAATATATCATCAAACTCTTATGCCTTCGCTCAAGGTTGAATGGAGTTATGGCTAGGGGGATGACTCCTAAAACCATCTGAATTCATTGTGGGGAGGAGTCATAAAACCCTTAGAATTCATTGCGGGGAGGAGTAATAGAACTCTCGGTATCTATTGCATGCAAATGAAGTCTGGAAATTAAAAAAAAAAATTTTAATTTATGTATTGTGTATCCAAGAGGTGAATTCAAGAAAGATATTTTGTCGTTTTAAGATACGTACAAAAAAAGATAAAAAAATAAATAAAGTTGAATAATTTCGAAGTTTAAAAAAAAAAAAAAAATATTGAATTAGAACCATCAGTCCTCATAATTATGAGTATCCAAAACTGGACTTAAGTTTCGCATTTGAACTAGAGAATTGTATTTTCCATTATTTTCTTACAAGAAACTAGAGTTTACGGTCAGAAACCCTTATTAGCTCAGATTTTACGGAAATAGTTTTTTTTTTCGATCCAAAAATAGACTCAAGTTTCACATTTGAACCAGAGAATTGTATTTTCCATAATTTTCTTACAAAAAATTAGAGTTTACGGTCAAAAACCCTTAATAGCTCAGATTTTACGGAAATAGTGTGTCTGACAATAGATGTACGCAAATTCCTTTTCTTACATCTCCGATGTTTTAATGGACATTCTAAACGCTTGATATGCTAGCTTAATCTAAAAAATAATGAACACATAACAATGTAATATTTTTAATGAAATAATGCTATGTAGAATACTAATATAAAAATATATTATGATACATTATTAATATCAATGATTAACTTTGGACATTTTGAATCTGTTCAATAAGATAGTTTACCATGTTCTCTCTTGACATTGTAGTTAGCGTCTTCTCCTAGTTCGTAATCAGTGGAATAATCTTTATTCAATTTTGAATCATAAACAATTTTTACTGGTGTCTCATGAACAGGTTCAATATGCTTTTCTTCTTTGGTATTATTTGATTCATTGACTGTTTGATCAATGCCAGTAAAATTTGCTAGTGCTTTGTTTTTCATCGTTTTATCTTTATATTCCGTAGTGATATTTTCTGACAATACTATTTTTATTTTTCTGGCAATTTTAATATGTATTAAAACATTATTTTTACTCTGATAACAGTTTTGGCACGTAAAAAAGATAAGGTTCATAATATTATTAGCAGAGTGGGTATCCGTCGTACTAGCTTTCCGCTGAATTCTAATACTTAAAAGCTGATGATTGAATGTACCCGTAGGTAATGTGTCACCTGCAGCAGTAGCAAGGAGTTGTCCTCTATCATCAACAATTATTTTTATGTCAGAATTCTCTTTGAGTGCAATCATCTCTGGAGATCTCAATCTCGCATAACCACCATCATAACAGTTGAATGTTTTCGGTATTCCAAAGAAATATAATTCCTTACTGTCAGGACAATGCATGCATACATTTCCAATAGTGCTACCACTTGTACTTGTTTCATAGTTTAAATACTTCTCCTTGTCGGCATTCAATGCTACAATAACCTTGTTATGTGAAAACACTCTATTAAAATGTTCCATCTTTACTTTTTTTTTAAAAGATATGACTTATGTGTTTATCGTTCCACTGCGTAAAAAATACTGATTTAATACATGCAATAGACTAGGTAGTGTCAATAACCGATCATAGAATACCAGTGGGAAAGCCACATCGTGTCTTTCAATTTTCTAGTTCAAAATGCTTATTTTTTAATTTAATTGGGAATGAAAAGTCAAAGTCTAACATAAAGAACAAGATATTTCGGAGGGGGTAGCTCACTTCATATACGGGATAATTTAAATACTGATTTAATACATGCAATAGAATAGGTAGTGTCGATAACCGATCATAGAATACCAGTGGGAAAGCCACATCGTGTCTCTGACCAATCATAGAGTACAATTGTTAGAACCGTAAGCATATTTTGACATTTTAAGATATGTACAAAAAGAAAAAAATAAATAAAGATGAAAAATTTTGAAGTTTTAAAAAAATAGTTTGTTTTTATGAAAAAAATATTGAATTATTAGTTCAGATTTTACGGATATAGTTTTATTTTTCAATCCAAAAATAGACTTAAGTTTCACACCTGTACCAGAGAATTGTATTTTCCATAATTGTCTTACAAAAAAAAACTAGAGTTTACGGTCAAAACCCCTATTAGCTCAGATGTTACGGAAATAGTTTATTTTTATAGGTTTCAGACAACACACGCCTATGAGAGACTAATACCCATCTCCCCCAAAACACTTTTCAGCCATTTCTTATTAAAATTTTTATTTCAAGTCATTCACATGGGTTTTTCGCTAGCAACTCGGCCCACAGTACAGCACATTTTCAACTAGAAATAAGGAGCATCGTTAAAAGCTAAGACGAATGGAAATTATCCCGTATATGAAGTGAGCTACCCCCTCCGAAATATCTTGTTCTTTATGTTAGACTTTGACTTTTCATTCCCAATTGAATTAAAAAATAGTCATTTTCAACTAGAAATAAGGAGCATCGTTAAAAACTAAGACGAATGGATATTACCCCGTATATGAAGTGAGCTACCCCCTCCGAAATACCTTGTTCTTTATGTTAGACTTTTGCTTTTCATTCCCAATTGAACTAAAAAATAATCATTTTCATCTAGAAATAAGGAGCATCGTTAAAAACTAAGACGAATGGATATTATTACTGTATATGAAATTAGCTACCCCCTCCGAAATACCTTGTTCTTTATGTTAGACTTTGACTTTTCATTCCCAATTAAATTAAAAAATAAGCATTTTCAACTAGAAATAAGGAGCATCGTTAAAAACTAAGACGAATGGAAATTATCCCGTATATGATGTGAGCTACCCCCTCCGAAATATCTTGTTTTTTATGTTAGACTTTGACTTTTCATTCCCAATTAAATTAAAAAATAAGCATTTTCAACTAGAAATAAGGAGAATCGTTAAAACTAAGACGAATGGAAATTATCCTGTATATGAAGTGAGCTACCCCCTCCGAAATACCTTGTTCTTTATGTTAGACTTTGACTTTTCATTCCCAATTAAATTAAAAAATAAGCATTTTCAACAAGAAATAAGGAGAATCGTTAAAACTAAGACGAATGGAAATTATCCTGTATATGAAGTGAGGTACCCCCTCCGAAATACCTTGTTCTTTATGTTAGACTTTAACTTTTCATTCCCAATTAAATTCAAAGATAAGCATTTTCAACTAGAAATAAGGAGCATCGTTAAAAACTAAGACGAATGGAAATTATCCCGTATATGAAGTGAGCTACCCCCTCCGAAATATCTTGTTCTTTATGTTAGACTTTGACTTTTCATTCCCAATTAAATTAAAAAATAAGCATTTTGAACTAGAAATAAGGAGCATCGTTAAGAACTAAGACGAATGGAATTTATTCTGTATATGAAGTGAGCTACCCCCTCCGAAATATCTTGTTCTTTGTGTTAGACTTTGACTTTTCATTCCCAATTAAATTAAAAAATAAGCATTTTGAACTAGAAATAAGGAGCATCGTTAAAAACTAAGACGAATGGAAATTATCCCGTATATGAAGTTAGCTACCCCCTCCGAAATATCTTGTTCTTTTTGTTAGAATTTGACTTTTCATTCCCAATTATATTAAAAAATAAGCATTTTGAACTAGAAATAAGGAGCAATGTTAAAAACTAAGACGAATGGAAATTATCCCGTATATGAAGTGAGCTACCCCCTCCGAAATATCTTGTTCTTTATGTTAGACTTTGACTTTTCATTCCCAATTAAATTAGAAAATAAGCATTTTCAACTAGAAATAAGGAGCAGCGTTAAAAACTAAGACAAATGGAAATTATCCTGTATATGAAGTGAGCTACCCCCTCCAAAATACCTTGTTCTTTATGTTAGACTTTGACTTTTCATTCCCAATTAAATTAAAAATAAGCATTTTCAACTAGAAATAAGGAGCATCGTTAAAAACTAAGACGAATGGAAATTATCCCGTATATGAACTGAGCTACCCCCTCCGAAATATCTTGTTCTTTATGTTAGACTTTGACTTTTCATTCACAATTAAATTAAAAAAAAGTATTTTGAACTAGAAATAAGGAGCATCGTTAAAAACTAAGACGAACGGAAATTATCCCGTATATGAAGTGAGCTACCCCCTCCGAAATATCTTGTTCTTTATGTTAGACTTTGACTTTTCATTCCCAATTAAATTAAAAAATAAGCATTTTGAAATAGAAATAAGGAGCATCGTTAAAAACTAAGACGAATGGAAATTATCCCGTATATGAAGTTAGCTACCCCCTCCGATACCTTGTTCTTTATGTTATACTTTGACTTTTTATTCCCAATTAAATTAAAAAATAAGCATTTTCAACTAGAAATAAGGAGCTTCGTTAAAAACTAAGACGAATGGAAATTATCCCGTATATGAAGTGAGCTACCCCCTCCGAAATATCTTGTTTTTTATGTTAGACTTTGACTTTTCATTCCCAATTAAATTAAAAAATAAGCATTTTGAACTAGAAATAAGGAGCATCGTTAAAAACTAAGACGAATGGAAATTATCCCGTATATGAAGTGAGTTACCCCCTCCGAAATATCTTGTTCTTTTTGTTAGACTTTGACTTTTCATTCCCAATTAAATTAAAAAATAAGCATTTTGAACTAGAAATTAGGAGCATCGTTAAAAACTAAGACGAATGGAAATTATCCCGTATATGAAGTGGGCTACCCCCTCCGAAATATCTTGTTCTTTATGTTAGACTTTGACTTTTCATTCCCAATTAAATTAAAAAATAAGCATTTTCAACTAGAAATAAGGAGCATCGTTAAAAACTAAGACGAATGGAAATTATCCTGTATATGAAGTGAGCTACCCCCTCTGAAATACCTTGTTCTTTATGTTAGACTTTGACTTTTCATTCCCAATTAAATTAAAAAATAAGCATTTTCAACTAGAAATAAGCTAAGACGAATGGAAATTATCCCGTATATGAAGTGAGCTACCCCCTCCGAAATATCTTGTTCTTTATGTTAGACTTTGACTTTTTATTCCCAATTAAATTAAAAAATAAGCATTTTGAACTAGAAATAAGGAGCATCGTTAAAAACTAAGACGAACGGAAATTATCCCGTATATGAAGTGAGCTACCCCCTCCGAAATATCTTGTTCTTTATGTTAGACTTTGACTTTTCATTCCCAATTAAATTAAAAAATAAGCATTTTGAACTAGAAATAAGGAGCATCGTTAAAAACTAAGACGAATGGAAATTATCCCGTATATGAAGTTAGCTACCCCCTCCGAAATACCTTTGAAGTTGTTTTCATGTAAAAATATCCTTCCTTTTTTCCATGGAAAATCCCCCCTCCTCAAGACAATTCTTAATTTCTGATCACACTTTTCAGACATTTCTTGTTAAAACTTTATTTTCAACTAATTCATCCGGTAAGAGATCCTTCTGCCATAACCCCACCACTTATGTATTATATGGAACACTTCGAAGAAGTAAAGCTATTCGTCATCTACATTCCTCTTAGTATCAACTTCTTCGTATAGTATAACGTTAAACTATTTTAAATTGACAACACTGTCCAAACATCACTTGTGTATTATACAGTTCACAATCACCCCATCTCCCCCAAAACACTTTTCAGCCATTTCTTGTTAAATTATTTTATTTCTAAACTATTTTAAATTGACAGCACATCGAAGTATTTGCAAATGCTAAACCCTTTTTTTTTTTTTTTTTCCACCTTAATAGGATCAAATTCGCAAATCCTATATAACGACAGATTCATATAAAAATATTGTTGGCTAACGGCAATTTTCCAGAACAAATCAGAGACCGCTCTTGATAGTACATGCTTCAAAAATGGAACTGTGGATAACACATGGGTGATTGACAGCTTTCCCTAAAAAACCATTCCTAAATACACAATTTGACAATCTCTAGTTTTCAATTAATTATGACCATACTCTCAAAACATGTTTGACCACCATTCCTAAATACGCAATTTGACAATCTCTAGTTTTCGAAAAAAAAAAAAAAAAATGTGCACGTGTAAGTTTAATGACATAGCCATGGGTTTTTCTTGCGCAATTCCAATGTATATTTTCATGTACCGTTCAAATCAACAGCAATTTCAATGTATATTTTCATGTATATTTAGAACTGTGTACACCCTTACTACTATCTTTTAGAATTAGACATACTTGTTTATACAAAGGAATTTCTTGTCCGCACCGAGTGCTCGTAATTTGGATTCTCCATTTAGGAGCAGTTTTTTTTTATAAGCGCCACTTTTTTTTATAAGTATTCATAAAACTATAATTGGTGCTAAAATGCAAGGGTGTGCTCTCCAAGCCTGAGAATCTGAATTTCCCGGATACCTACCCTCATCGTTCAAGCTGTGAGGATTGAGCTGGATCAATCCTAAGAGTAATCCAGTTCAAGCTCAATTATTTTACTTATCTTCCTAAATGGGTAGGTAAGTAACGTTAAGGAAGCGTTGGAATTTTTTACTATTATCTTAGGCGACAAAAGAAACAACAAAGCATTTTAGGAATGAATTTCTTTTGTGGCTGTATAGAAAGAAAATGTTTTTTGCTCATTGTGATAAATTGTTATTTAAAAGGTATAATGCATGAGACATAACCCGCTTTCCTGGAAGTTAAAAAAATTGTAAAAATGTGTTTATATGTAGTTTTGGGTAAACGAATTTGACGCTTCAGGCACAAATATTTTTTTTCAATCCTCTTCCCCGATACATTGTTCACGTCTACAACACGGGAACTCTAGAGAAAAACCGTTCATGGACATACCCAACAACGGCTAGCTCAGATGGAGGAGCATTAGAATCACAACTTTTGGTAAAGGGGTCCGATACTGGCTTCTAGCCTTCTTTTTTTAGAATTTGTCTTTTTGGTTAAAGTTGATAATGTGTAGAAAAATCTAAAGTGCGCTATTTTGCGGGTGCAGATGGATAAAGAATATGATTAAAAAGGAACTAGGCTCTTTTCTCCTCGTAAACGAGTTTTGCCAGAGTTGTAGTTTTACCAAGTCTACCTTTTTTATGCCACGATTGAGGAATGGAGTTGAGACTTTCAGGAAAAATTTGTTTGGGGGGAGGGGTAGTTTTACTGAGTGTTTTCATTAGTAACCTGGCTCCTTATTCGCCATCGGCAACTCTGAAATTGTAAGTTGGTCAATAACAAGCCTTCCATCACTTGTTTGCTTTCGTTTCGATGCTGTTGGTTATCTTAAGCCTTCCAGTTCATTCGGCATAATTGATATCTTTGTTATGATCCACCTTCAATCTGATAACCGATTCTAGAAACGAGCCATATCATCAATCCTTTGAGCATGATAACATAACTAGATTTTGAATTGATAAATCAAAATTAATCCCCTGACTGACGCACATTCGCATCATGCTTTTACATGAATGCCACTTGTAAGATTTGTCGAAGTTCTCTGCTTTTTCGTGGGCCTGATTGTGCAGTTGATGTACCTGTAATGCAGTGCGGCTGTTCAAGATCTAAACGTGTCACTTCAAAGATTTTTCTGGCCCCCTCATTCCTTTTTTTAGCCCTTTCTTAAATAAACTTGTAAAATTGGTTAATTATTGGCAACCTTGTCACATTGGACTACTCCCAAGATTTTACTCTAGATCCGCCTTTGTCACCGGCTAAAAAAAAAAGGTTATCTGAGAAGTTTCAGTGTAAAGTTATTATTTTAAAAAATGATAGCGAATGTTATGTTCCGAAACCAAAAAATATCCATGGCATTCATTTGTTCCAGCTGTCGACAAAAAAAAAACTCATCACAAATAATGCATTCCGTAGCGGTGTTCAACTTCCAATTGTAACTTTGATGATTCGCCAAACAGAGTAAAAGTATTTTGTTCTGATATTATAAACATGGAAGCTCGAAATAGCCGGTTTTCGATCAGCATGCTGAATCCAGTGGCGGCTCCAGGATTATTTTAGGGGGGGGGGCTCGATCCGACAAACTTGCGTTAGGAGCAAGTTTGATTAACGGAAACTTGCGTTAATTAAGTAAATTACACTACTTTAGACTATTTTAGGGGGCGTGCGCTCCCTCACCCCTCCCCTGGATCCGCACTGGCTGAATCTGGCAAAAACAATCTGCCAACAAATAAAAAGAGAGAATAGTCCGTTAATTGAAAGTACTTCAAAACGATTTTAAGATATAAATTTCGGAACCAAATTCTCCCTCATTTTAGTTTTCCCCTTTAGTGCCTCAAGCAGTGTTGCCACCCCTAGTGATGTATCATTATTTCTAGTGATTTTTATAATACCTAGAAACAAATCACTAAATCAGCACATAAATCACTAGATTATTGAAGAAAATCACTAAATCAACCAACAAATTACTGAAATGGTGGGTTCAGGCAACCCTGGGTTCAAGTTTCACTCTAAAGCCAGCAGAGAATATGGACCATTCAAAAATCTTTGCTTATATATTGACAAGTGTGACTATAGTGTCTCTTAGGCATAAGTTAACTGATTATGTCTGTTTTTGATCGAATTTTGAGCTGGTGAAAAATTTCTACTCTTGACTGAGAAAACTGTACAAGTTTCATTACAGTTTGGCTCGGGCAAGAGTTAGAAGAACCCATCTGTTTTCTGTTTGAATTTTGAACTGCTGAAAAACTGTCTACTCTTTCTCACGTCACGAAGGATATCCGTCTATTTTATTTAAAAAATAATAATTTAAAAATAACTTTTATGAGTTTTGGCATTTGGGTTTATTTTTATTGATTTATCTTTAAAAAAAACAACTGACTATAGCCCTATTTTAAAAGAATGTGATTGAGTGCATATGCGTTTTATCAGTAGTAATTTCATTTGAAATTTTTGCTAGACTAATAAATTATAGACACCATCTGGTTTTTATCGGACAATTAGATTTTGTGCTGAGATAAATGCAAATTTCATTTTTCATGCATTAAACGTTTGAGCAAACAATAAAACAGATTCACAGGTTTTTTGCTTTGTAGATGAAAATATATAAACGGATAACCTCGATGGTTACTACATAGCAAGATGATATTCATTTCGTTCTGGAGTGCCAATGGGGTAAAAAAAAAAGGTAAAGAATACGGTATTGGACTTTACAGTCCCTTCTGGCGGTATTAATCTCCGTTTCTTGGCCCTTCAGCCAGGAAGTGCAATGGGGGGCTGGGGGCCGACCATCCTGTGCTTTTGCACACCCTTCCTGTTTACCTTCCTCAGATTTCTTCAGGTACCCATTTAGAGTTGGGTCGATTCTGGCTGAGCTTACAGAGTACTTATTTTGGTATGTTAACTGAAAAATGCCTTTTTGGGGCTTTTTCGCTGAAAAAGACATAAACAACAAAATTGCCCCCTAGGTTTTGAGAAATATAATTTGCCCCTCCCCCTTCATTTTCATGAATTGACACCGGGTTCCAATGTCGCTTTAAATCTCTGAGGGGACAAAGGTACCTTGATGAGTGGGTATTGGATGGCATTTCCCAAGAATGATTTGAAGGATCTGCTAGCATTTATGTTTTTTTTTTCAATGCTTTCCAATAAATGTATATTTTTGGCATGCGAGAACCTACAGTAAAATGCCTTAACATTTTGCTTAAAATATTAGCTGTCTTAAGGCCGGGAAATATATTCAGTTCGACTATATTACAAAAACCGTAGTTTTTGTTTTTATTTGTGACTCCTCTCTTTCTAATAGCTGAGGTTTTTTTTATAATCTGCACTGATAGTCAGAGCCGTTCGAAGGGGGCGAGGGTCAACCGGCGCAAGCTGCCTTGGGCTCCGTGGCTGGGGGGGGGTTGACTCACTTCGATCAGGAATTTTTTTTCACTTTGATTCGACATTTTTGCTTATATTTGATTCGGGAAGGGGTGCTGTAACTAATTTTCTCTGGACACCACCAACCCTAGGAACGGCTCTGCTGATAGTTGAGGTAATGTCTCAACAGTTTCTATCAAAGCTCTATAAGATACAAAAAAGTCAGAATAAAAAAAAATCAGTGTAGAGGAAGGAATTTTAAAAAATAAGCTTTCGATTGAGCTATTTTTTATGAAACATCTTTCTTGTATTTGTTGTTTTTTGACTTTTTCATATTTTCTTGTTTCAATGTTCCAGACCTTTTTCAAAATTTATGCAGTTTGGTTTGGATATTTTTCAATATCTTGACGAAAAAATTGGAAAAACTGGTTAGGTAGATTCCTTTTTTTATTTTCAGAGTACTTGCAAAAAGATAGTTTGGTTCTATGATAGGTTAGAGATTCGGTCACATTGACCTTTGTGTACTAATAAAAGCTAAGACCCTATAAAAAAATTAAGAAAAAGAAAGTCATAAATACAAAACGTAATGCACATTATAAATGATTTTTGGTTAACGTAAATTTGTGTAATTATCTCTGATAAATTGATTTTCTTTCGGGAACATTTGAAGAAACCCTAAAGATTCGGGGAAGGTGGAAGCACCTCTGCCACGGGGGAGCGGGGTGTAGGTCGAGATTAATAATTTAAAATTACAAATGAAATAAATACTTATCATCTATAGCACAAATGCACAAAATAATACTGTGTTTAAAAAGAACAATATGGTGTCACTCAGGGTTCATGGGGGAAATACCACCCACCTTTATTTTGGTTTGATGGATTGGAAATTTATCTGTCTTAATTTTGTCTTGTCTCCCATACCTCCTATGAAGTGAATGAACTTCTGAAATTGTGATCTCGAAGATCTTTCGATGGAGTAGGGTAAATATAATCGGAGCTCTACGTAAATTTGTCAGTAGATCTGTTTCCGTTTTTTTCCTTTAGCTACATTATTATTCTCAGATTTGCCCACACCATACGGAGAAAACCTTTAAAGTTAGTTTTGGTGAAAATTAACTAGCTTCTGAAATAGGGGGAGTTAGGTAAATTTGGGTATTTAATACGTGTTTTGATGCTCATATCTTTTTTAGTACTTATTTTATTTACTTCAATAGGTCAAAACTTATAGTAAAAAACTCCTATAAACCCAAAATTTTTTAAGGTTGGGGTAATTTGTGTGTATGTGAGTTTTTTTTTCAATAAAAATGTTCTTTTTAAATATGCGCAACCCAAATTAACCCTACAATAGCGTATTTCAGATGTGTCATGCTCTTATTTGTTTCTATATCTCAGTATTTTTAAACGTATTAAAGATATTAACATTAACTATAAGGCGAAAATGAATATATAGTTGAAATAAGAAAATATAATGACATATTATTTATATTAAAATTTAAACTAAAAATAAATTGTAACGAGGGGATGGCATATAATCTGAAACAAGTAAACATTCTTTGTTCTTAAATTTGCTCACTGAACCCTATCGATATTTGAATTGCAAATTACTTTCCAAGCATTTACGAAGCAGAAATCTTATTGACAATCCTGTAAAATGAACACTCCTAATATTCTGTCTTTCAAAGTTTATTCGAGTTGCCCAACCGGATATAAATGGCAAGCCTTTACTTGTAAAAATGAGGGAAAAGAATTTTGTATTACATGATATAACTTAGCTTAATATCAGCGGCGTCAATTCGCGAAAACACGGGGGGGGGCAAAATGTATTTTTCACAACCTAGGGAGGCAATTATGCTATTTTTAAATGACAATACCAAAAAGGGTATTTTTGAAAATCTAGGGGGTTGGAAATGTCTCCCTCCCCCTGTGCCCCCCAATTGACGTCCCTGGTAAACATCATTTGTATGTTTACAGCATGATGATAATGGTTCACATTACTAGACTGGAGTGTTTAGAATTGAATATTAGCCAATCAACATACTACCCAAACATCATACCCAAATTACACCACTATACCCAAATTACCCCACCCCCCCTCCCCCACCTACATCTCTATGTGCTTAATATGCAATCAATGCCAGTTGATATATCCGCTAGATATCAACTAGAGGGCTCTTAGGAGCGCAATCATTCATCGTCAGAGGATATTAGATCTGTATTTCGGTTTTTGGGGACACTTTATTAAAAGCCCTCTTTTTCAGACTATAAACAGAAGTTGTCTACAGCAGGAATGCCAATCCATGGAAAAATTGGGGGGGGGGGGGTAAGGATTTTTATTAGCTTTTAGAGTTCAGATTGGAAAGGCTATTTTCAAAATCTTGGAGGAGATCCAAAAAAGGAAATTTTTACCAAATCTAGGGGAGCAGTTCCCCCCTCCCGATTAGCGTAGCTGGTCAACAGCAGGGTGTTTTATGCTTTTGAAAACGCTATATGGCCTAACCATTTTCCTACCCACTGACATCTTAGAGCAGCTTATCTTCAAAAATATAATTAACGTCAGAACAATATACAGCGTATATTTACAATTTTAGCTGTCAATTTTAAAAGTAAATACTGTATTTTTATCATTTGGTTGAAAAAAGATTCATGAAAATAAAGACAGGTTTGTTATGAAATGTCTTCATCAATTTGATGAATAATGATGCCGCGTGTCATTTTGATATTTTAAAATTTAAATTCTATAAAGACACATTCTATTCTTGTTGAGGGTTTTTCCATATTATCGATGATAATAGAGCCCTCTCTCTGAGCCTTGTAAGGGGTATCATTAAAATACCAGATGCTTCCTGTTGGCCTAATAACCCCCCGCTGATAACGTCCCCCTTTCATCCGGATTCTTTCCATAATTAAGAATTATGGGTTAACCTTAGTCCCTTTCTTTCCCTAAGCCATCAAAAGTACCTGCATGTTATACACGAGTCAGACTGGTGGCACATCTGTGGATAAAAAAGAAATAGCTACCACAACAGTAACTAATGTTAGGCTCTGGGCCAAGCGAATTCTGGATTAGTCCATGGGTGTGAGGACCGTTAGACTTGAAAATTGGATATTAATTTTTTTTTTTTTTGGGGGGGGGGTTACACAAAAAACTAAAAAAAAACGTATAAAAAGTTTGTTTACATTTTTGTTACGTTTTTACGATTTAGGCAAACATCTTGGGGGGGGGGTCAAAACCCCTAACCCCTTGGGTACAGCATTGGTTGACAGTTTAGATTGAGTGCTAGGTTATTGAGTTTTAAACCTTGTGGTTCATCTTTCAGAGTCCAGCACTTCTCGAAACTTATCAATATTATAAGGAAGAAATACTGATAGATCCAAACTCGACTCTACTCAAGGATGCACAACTATGTACACAGGAACATTTTGCCCCCTCCCCCCGCCAGTATACTTGCTGCCTAAACACGCACTAAATATCACCTTTAATTAAATAAATAAAGGGCCACGAGCGTCGCCAGGGAATTTTCTAGGGGGTCGGGTAAGTGCTACCTGGAGCTTTGTTTTTGCCAAGATTTAAACGGGAATATTTTTCATTTCCATACTTGTTAAGCATTTTATTATGCAATGTCTTTTTATTTTCCAGGAGCATTGCTTCCTGCCCCCTACTGGCACCAATTAATAGTACTATTTTGAGAAAAATGGGAAGAAAATTTTCCGTGGATAGTGTAAACTTTGTTTTGTCCCAGGTCAGCAGCATCGAGAGAGCACCCTAATGTATATCTATACTCATACCTATACTCAGGGAAGAGAGACTGTGGGTTTTCCCATCATCAGTCAGCGGCATCAATGGGGGGGGGGGATCTTTTGCCTCTCCTAGACTTTGAAAAATACCTTTTTGCTGGGTATTTTTTTTTGAAAAATGCCTCTTTGGTACCGTATTTTTGTTGGAATAACTGAAAAAAAATTGCTCCTCTCCTACACTGAGAAAAAATACATTTTGCCCCCTCCAAATTTTCGTCGATTGACGCCAATGATAATATCAATCTGTATATCCCCTGGGAAAATTGGCAAATTGTGGCCTCATTATGTAGTTTTTGTACATTAGTTTCCTTGAACTTTTCTCCACTTGTTTCTGTCCTTGATAGTTTTGTTTCTTGGCGTTGGCCAGGGGCGAATCTACAGTATTTTCATTGGGGGGAGGGGGTAAAAGGGATCCATATCCTAATATTTTAGGAGCATGGGCTATAAAATAATTTTTTCTCCGTTTTATTGGAGGGGCAACTGCCCCCCTTGCCCCTCCCAAACGACGCCCCTGGCGTTGGCACCCTTGTTCATTTTCTTTTGACGAAACAGGCTACTATTTTTCGCATCCATAAAAGTTTTCAAGCTGGAATATTTTATTCCTGTATGGCTTCAATATGGCTCTTTAATAAGATGTGAAATGTCCTTGAACTTTTTTCCTTGTTTCTGAGGTGCCAAATATTGAATATGGGTAAAAAAAAAACATCACCGTGTGAATATCCGAAGCTCTTTTCCTGTATTCGGTTGGAAATGGGTATTATTAGTTATTATCAATTTAGAAATAAAACATAAAAGATGCGAAAACACTTTCTATCTCCAAAGGCACTAAACAGTAAAAAAAAATCGAGTCATCGTACTTAAAAATTTGAAATTTTATAGCGCTAAGATGTAGGGGAAGAGGGGGGAAGGGGTCATGACATTTAGTAACCATTGTGATCTATAACTTTATGTCGGGATCTAGTTATAAGCTAAAAACAGTTTAAATAGGTTTAAATCCTTTTATTAGACAGCGATAACCATGACAAAATCTGGATATTTCGACCACATACACAGTGATCATCATCAGCAGATAAACTGAAGTATTACGATTAAAAAACGATATTTATATAGAACACAATTATTCCATATTATTGAGTGTTCTTATTTTTTTTTTAACGCAATTACGGAAGCAATGTCGTTGCAGCGATAGATATCGTTTTTTTAATTGTAATGCTTAAGTTTATCTTTTGACAACGATCACTGTGTGTGATCGAAATATCCAGAGATTTCATCACTGTTTTCATTGTGCAATAAAAGGATTTATTCCTATTTTTAATTGTTATGTGTACGTCATGGAAAGGCAGTGTGGTCTCAGAAAATAATTACTATTTATAATCAATCATATTTTTAAATTACTCTTTTATGTCTTTGGTAAATGTCAATTTTAGCTCATCGGGCTTTACACGAAAGATATGTACTTCTTACTAGCGATTCTCGCTTGTAATTCATCCAGAGACTGCGCCTACTTCTCGTTCAAAACAGCGAATAGTCACCTGTAAGCAGGTATTTGATATTCTTTGACCCAAAAAGTCGTACCTGTAAGCATGTATATGATCTTCTTTGACCTAAACGGTTGAGGTTAAATAGAAGCATTCAAAAAAGGTTAGTAAGAATAATTTTTTATGTTAAAACCAAAATGTTTTATCTTCATAAACAATATATAGAAATTACAATACCGTTTGCTGAAAAGGAGGAGTGAAGCTCCTTCCCCAAGGGTGTAACCAGAATTTGTGTTCGTTTGGGGGGGGGGGTACAAAGGATTTTTTTTTTGGGGGGGGGGGGTAGGGGTACAACAACTTTAAAAACAGATTAAAATCGGTTGGACAAAATTTCGGGTGGGGGGGGTTCAAACCCGCTACCCCCCCCCCCCCCGGATATTGCCTTGCCCTTCACCTTTTGAGATTTGAATGAACAGTATTCTGCCAATAGACTGATGGTAAATTTTAGACAAAATATATTTATTTCTCCCCTCAATATTTTAATGTTTGAATATGCCACATTGGATTTCTTTTATGTTGATATTAAACCCCGGCGCCGCGCCGATAAGGGAAGACCGGCGACGGCGGGGCCAAAAATAGCAGCGCCGGTGCGCCGCCGATGATTGTTTTGCGCTGCCGCGGGTGAGATATTGGTGGCGTGCCGCCGGCGCGATCAATGTTGACCGCAAACATTAATGTTTTCATCAGTCTTTCTCAAATCCTAGCTTGAATTTACAACAGATTCTGGCCTATTCATGAGTTAAAAACCCAAAAATTATGGCTGGACATAATTTCCACGGAAGGGGGCATTTCTGGTGATCGAGAAACCGATTAGAGATTAAAGTCTTATTCCAGTGAAAAAATGCTAAGGAGAAATTTTCAAGGGGAATTGCCCCCAAGCAATTTTATAGAGAGCGGGGATTCTCAGCGAGGAAGGAGCTGTCTGGAGGGAATTTGACAGGGGGGGTGCACTTTACGTTGGATGAAAATTCCACGGAGTTTTCCGTGAGAAGGAGGAGTATATTTCATAGATGGTGTGCCAGATTTAGTGGCATTATTTGTAAGACGAACAGAAATTATGCCATATATGAAGGGTTGCCCCCTCCTCAATACCTTATTCTTTACGATAAAATTTGACTGTTTACTAAAATTTAAACACAGGGACTTTTTAGTTAGAATAGGAAGCTTTTATAAAAGTGCCAACATCTTTAGCGTAAAGTGCAAGGTATTGAGGAGGGGGTGACCCTTCATGTCCAGAATAAATCTGCCGAAATTAGTATGCAAATTGTGTGTTTTAATTTTTCATGCACGGTGAACCAAAATCGAACCTGCATTAGTTGAAAAACGTTCAGAAATTAAATAAAAACAAGTTTTTTTTTAACTGAAAGTAAGGAGTGACACTAAAGCTTAAAACGAACAGCAATTATTCCGTATATGAAAGGGGCTATCTTCTCCTCAACGCCTCACTCTTTACGCTGAAGTTTGACTCTTTTTCACCACTCTACTTTTTAAAACATAGAAGACTTTAACGTAAAGAGCGAGGCATTGGGGAAGGGACAGTCCTCCTCAAAACTTGTTTTTTATTTGATTTCATAAAGACGATCATTTTGTCAACATATGAAGAACCGTGTATATTTTAATTGTATTAGTCTGGTTTATTTACAAAGTGAGGCGAGCGACAAAAATTTAAGAACCAGAGAGTAGTGACGAACTATAGTTCAAAAAGTAATATTTGGCAGGGATAGTCACTAGTGATAAATCACTTGGGATGGCACCGTCATTGGGTGATTTTCGGGGATTCAGGGAACCAAATTTTTTTCCGGGTGACACATAAATTCTGGGGAAATCCCCGAAAATTCGGGGATAGTGCAAGCCTTTTTTTATTTCTAATCAGGAAAATCGAAATACTTAACCACACGAGCAAAGAAAAGCTCTGACTTTGCGGTTGACGCAATAAAGAATTGCTGCAAAACTAATTCAAAAGTAGAAGTGACCCTATAACTACGGAACGAACTCCTTATATGGGCATAGCCACCCTAGGGAGAATGATTGCGTAATCGGGCAATGACCTCTTTTTTTCCAAGATCAATTTATTTGATGTTTCTATGTGTAATAACTCCGGAACAAAGGTTGCACCTGCGCATTGAATTCTAACGGGAACAATGTTATTGATCTATGACTCGAGGGGGACGTGAATTCCCGAGAACTTGGTTGCGTAATCGATCGTGAATGTTATGATCCAAAAATTGTATTTGTTGTTGTTGCTTTCGCCAAACGTTATGAGTTTCCCGGAAACAGTTAGATCACGTGTTTCCTTCTCAGCCAATCAGCGAGTCGGTTACATACCCCTTCTCAACCAATCAGAGGGCTTGTTACATATGGTTTTCCCCGTTACATAACAATTCGCCCTTGAGATTTCGTATATAACGGGCATGCAATGTGATTAAATTATCAGAAAGTATTTTGACATAGTTGATACAACAATGGATAAATTTAACTCTTTAGAAGCATTGACATCCGCAATTAGCAATTTAAGTGCATTTTTATTTTCAAACGAATTTTCCTTGGACATCCTCCAGTATATTCAGCTAAAACGTAAATATATTCCTTTACCCCCCCCCCCCCCAAACCATTGTTTTCAATCAAATTCTCGCAAAAAGAAATACCATTTCGATAAATTCCTTCCTTCTATATTTCCAGCTAAATCCCCCCCCCACCATTGTTTTACAATCAAATTCTCACAAAAAGAAATACCATTTCGTTAAATTCCTTCCTTCTATATTTCCAGCTAAATCCCCCCCCCTCACTGTTTTACAACAAAACTCTCGCAAAAAGAAATAATTATCCCTTCGTTAAATTTATGCAATTTTAAGTGTTCTATATCCTAGCTAAAAGCGACCATTGACTTCTGTCAATTTTTAATGAAAATGCCGCTCTGGTTTTGACATAATGCTCTAAGCGAGGTTAAAATTAGCTGTCACCCCTTTTCCTATGTGTTTACGAACGTGGCAGCCAAAGTCAAAATGCACTGTTTCTCCGTCAAAATTAAATACATCAAATATTTTCTTTTAGCCTCAAAAGCTAAATCCCCCCCCCTCACTGTTTTACAAAAAAACTCTCGCAAAAAGAAATAATTATCCCTTCGTTAAATTTATGCAATTTTAAGTGTTCTATATCCTAGCTAAAAGCGACCATTGACTTCTGTCAATTTTTAATGAAAATGCCGCTCTGGTTTTGACAATGCTCTACGCGAGGTTAAAATTAGCTGTCACCCCTTTTCCTATGTGTTTACGAGCGCGGCAGCCAAAGTCAAAAGGAACTGTTTCTCCGTCAAAATTAAATACATAAAATATTTTCTTTTACCCTCAAAACCTAACCCCCCCCTCACTGTTTTACAACAAAACTCTCGCAAACATAAATGAAATGTCGTCAATGTGCTACCTACTCTATCCCAGATAAACGCGACCATTGACTTCTGTCTATTTTTAATGAAAATGCCGCTCTGATTTGACACAAGACTCCAATGTGAGGCCTATAATTAGCTGTGGCTTTTCTAAACAAAATTATATGGATGAGGGTACTAACTTTCTTTCTGTAAAAAAGGGGCAAATTATTTTGATACTAATTTTTTCTCTTCTTTTTAAGGCAAATTATGAAGAATGCTTGTCGCCGTCACCCACTAAGAAAGCGAAAGTGGATGAGTCAAGACCATCAATTATTAAGTATGCTGGCCCTACCCCAAAACATGTGTTGTCGGCCCAAGTGCAGCCATCACTGTCAGCCCCCATACAGTCCGGTCAAAAACCGAAAAGAGAATGGGGGGCTTCTTATAATATGGTGAACCCTACCGGCTCATCTATGCAATCCGATAACATCGCAGCCCAATCTGCACAAGAACAGTGCGACGCCGCCCCGTCCACCCTCCAACATGCACTACCTGGACCATCTGGCACCCAAGCCCAGACGGATTCTGCAACTATAAGCATTTTTTTCTACCTTTCTATTTCTTCCAATGTTTTTTTCTTTTTCAATCCCAATATAAACTTATCTCAGCGGGATATTAACCCCTCCCCCCCCCCCCCCCAACCATTGTTTTCTCTGCCCCCCCTCCCTCGGAGATATCTAAATGTAATTTTTTTGCAAAGAAACCACTCTTTTCTAATCTTTGCTATTTTCTATGCATTCCCCCTATCTCTTCGCCGCTATCTCATAAGCGAATATTTTTAGGTAATTTCTAGTCAATTAATGCTCACCGCCTTTGAAACTCAAAACCGCATATTTTTTCACAAGTGAATATCACAAAGTTTTAAAAGAAGGGGACTGAGAGATTATTTCCATTTATCTATCTGTCACATATGGATCCCGTAATTTGCGCAAGGATATTTTAAAATAGCTTTCAATCTTACAAACCCTTGCCAATATTTTAGTGATGGGGAAACATTGTTGACAATATACTAAGTTAACGGTTTACAGCATTTAATTGTACTGTTTCCTCGTCTGAAGTTCAGTCTTGGAAATCGGAACACTCGCGCGGTGGCTTACAATAATTGTGAGCTAATGAAGAGTTCACCGAACCTGTAGAACGGAATTAGAGAGAAACTTGGACTTATGCAGTCTAAGTTAATATTTCAACTTTTGGCGTACATTATTTAAACGGCTGAGAGCCACGGTGGGGACCGGGCAGCGCCACTGGGCCCAAGAAGCGCTGTGGGAAACGTCGTGGGAAGCACTGCAATGGTCTCTAATCATAAAAAAAAACAGCATGGTTGATTTGAACACTTTGAAAATAAGCTATTTTTTTAACAAAATCAAATTACAGCCTTCCATGTAAAAGCGACGTTTTAGTTTGTATTTATCTTATATTAAGTTTGATTTTCTTTCAGTTGAATTAACCAAATGCTACTATGTGCATACTGCTACTACTACTAAGCGCTGACTTTAGATAATAATCCAAATTTTAACTGTAGGGATGATTTGAACACTTTAAATAAGCTATTTTTCATTTGTAGGTTGTCCTGGTTCCATACTCGCCATCTCCCCCTGCTCGTCAGTTGGAGAAGGAGAGGATGCAAACGTGGAGTCCCCCAACAATTTAACATGTGAAGATAGCATTGAAGTACCTTTTAATATTGACGAGTTTTTAGATGATTTTTTTTTAATTTAGATAATAGCACAGTTGAACTGGGGTACTTGAGCAAAAATACCTTGAAATTTTTCGACTATTTTAAAACCTATTTACGTGGTAACCCTCCTCCTCCACCCTCCTATACCAAAACGACTCAACTTCTAACACATGAAATGGAGAATTCCTCAGATTTTTTTTAACAAGTTGGGGTTGGGGGTAAAATCACAGAGGGGGAGGGGGTTACAACGCTCTCAGACTTTCAATTGTTGAATATAATTTTAAATAATATAGATGTTTACAATCTGACATTTGGGGATCCCTTTAATACACTTATGGGGTGAAATTTTGTTTTTGACCCTGTAAAAATTGTGTATGCATATGTAGATAAAATTCGTGCACTACCGGAGAATCAAATTCAATTGTGGGGGAGGGATTCAATTAAGGTCTCCATTGTTTTAAAAGTGTTTTATTTAAATGAGGGAAAAATTGAAGTTTATTATCATTATGTACATTCCGAGATGCGTTTGGTTTATTCGAGTTTAAAAATTTTTGGGGGTGTTTTCGTCGATTGGTTCGATCAAATTATAATGCATCTTGAGAACTTTAATGAAACTGTTAGTGGGTCTCTAGTTCTTTTTGTCGAAAATTTAAGCGTAAATATATGCAAAATAAAGAAAGATTTCATTTTCAGAGGGGGGGCAGGGTCTGAGAGGTCAGTAGTTTTAAAATATAATCCAGATCTAGAAGATTGCAAAGGTGTCCAGCGGATCTGTTTTGAAACAGGTCAAAAGTGTTTCCGATATGCTTACCTCCTATCAGCATTCCAGCCTCTAGCTCGGGACGCTACCAAGACGAATTTAGACAATTGGGCTGTGCATGGGAAGGACGGGTCCGATTTCCCCATTGTAGATTTTTCTTGCTTAGAGGGAAATACCCAGTAACGCTTTGATCTATAGATATTTTTGAAAGGGCTAATGCCCACTTAAATATCGGCGTTACTGTGGTGCAATACGAAACTGAATTTGAAGATGGAACTCACTCTAAAAAGAAGGGGGTGGTATTCCCCGTAAGGAGCCCGTCAGTTGATTTGGTTAAAAACTGGGTTTGGTTGTTATATACACCGCCACCTAGTCAACTTCGCAACACAATCGGACATTTTAACCCTATCACTGACATTAGTAGAGTTCTGGGGGAGGGTAAAAAGGGGCGAGGGGTACGTTTCTACTGTCCAACATGCCTCTCTAGATTTTGGACTGAATTAAAGTTGCAAAATCATATGAGGCATTGTAGTCGTCACGGCTATCAGACAGGGGAAACGGCTTCAGGGGAGAGGGTAATTCTACGATTCAAAAATTTCCAAAATACCCTTCTCCAGTGCGACAAAATATCTTTAGACTGTGAAGCTAAGCTGGTGGAGGTGAACGACCCCCAATTTCCAAACCGAGTCAAAGAACATCAGGCTATTGCAGTGTCATACGCCCACGCACAAAGAGACAATTCGAACACCATGCAGTTGTTAGAAATAGTTGAAACAGTGGATGAGAATGAGCGCATGGGTAAGGCACTAAACTGATTAAACTGATTGGCACGGCTAACGGTGCTCTTTCTCGTTTGAGAAATGCGCATTATCTATTGGTGTTGTCTGCAGAGGATCGTCTCGCGATTAAAAATCAAAAAATATGTTGGATTTGTAAGGGGGAGTTTGTAGAGGGAGAGACGGGGACTAACGGGACAAGAGGGGGGAGGGGAAAGTCAGAGATCATAATCACTTGTGGCAGGAAATATCCTCGGGGGGTAGTAATTTTAGGGGGTTGCGCATCAATCGTGTAATTTAACTGTTAGCCAGCAGTTTTTTATCCCTGTTTTTATTCATAACTCCAATTATGACTTAAAATTTATTTTACCGGCACTGGCACGTATGCATAGGGAGGGAGGGGGAGTAGATTGTCCATGGGTAAATAGTTCATTTATCTACAACATTATTCCCAAATCGGCTGAGAAGTTGCTGCTTCTCGAACTGAAATGGCGGGCAGTGGATAACGGACATACGTGTTGGAATAAAATCAGGTTTTTAGATTCCTTTAGTTTTTTTCCCAAGGCATTGAGTCAATTGATTCAAGTGCAAAAGAGCGACAATTTTGATAGCTTTCCCTTGCTTAAACAGCACTTTCCAGACAGTGAAATGTATGATCTGTTGACCTGCAAAGGTATATACACATACAACTAGTACTGTTCTGGCGCACGCTTAAGTGAGGACAAACTACCTCCAATTGAAGCTGTTTGCAATTCACTGACCAATAGTGAATGCACAGCCGCAGAGTATGAGTTGGCCAAGAAGGTGTGGTCCAAGGGGAATTGTAAAATTGGGTGGGATTATTGTAGACTGTACTTGGCCAGTGACGTTCTAACTCTGTTGGATATAGTCTGTAAGAACACAGACCAAATCTATTCAGAGTTCGGTTTATATATAGGCTCTTATTTCTCCACACCCAATTTTGTAAGTGATTTAATTTAAATAATTCGCCGGGCGGAACTCGGCCGAAGCACAGATGGAGATCAACCCAGGATGGGAGAGCGGGCACTGAGGGGGGGGGGGTATGTTTGGAAGGGGGCGCAGTTCGTATAGACCCATCTGAACGGCAAAACCCCCGGTGTAAAGTCAAAGGAAGTGTTCTTGTATCTAAACTCATTGTACACCACAGCAATGTCACACTACTCTTTGCCGTGTGGGAACTATCAATGGCTTGAGAATCCTTGTGAGTTCCCCGACATTACCACCGTCGAGGACAATGGGCCACAAGGATGGTTTTTTGAAGTTGACGGTCACATTCCGCTGGCGCTTCACGACTCAGTCAAAGATTTTGTCTTTCCCTATATCAATCGGCCCGTGAGCAGGGACTCTCTGAGCCCCTACAATCGTTCATTGGTTGAGGATATGGGGATGCACTGGACTCCTCTAAACAGAAACTGATTGCTGATTTGGACCCTAAGGATAATATCGTTGTTCACCATGTGCTTTTGCACTGGATGGTGAGCAATGGTTTCAAGATTACCACAATACACAGGGTCCTGCAGTTCAATCAGCGACCCTACTTGAAAACGTTTATCGACACCTTTGTCGATAAACGCTCTAGGGCAAATTCAAAGGTGGAGAAGGACATGTATAAGCTCATTCTAAATTCAGCGTTTGGCAATATGTATGAAATCTTACGTAACAGATTTTACTGTGACGTTATAAATGACCCACGAGAGGGTGTATAAATGAGTGCCGATCTCAATTTCGCCTTATTCACAAGCATAGTGGTTGGTATGTTTCTCTTAAACAAATGAAAGTGACATGTGCTACTGAAAAGGAATATCGCGGGCGGTAGTTTAGTACTGGTAATTTCAAAAAAGCTCATGTTGTCGTTTTTTTACAATGTGTGCAAGGTGCAATGGCCACGGGAGGGGGAGGTTCAAACTTACGATGGGGAGAGAGAGTTTCTGCTGTTAAAGGTAAATGGGACTGAATTGGATTTATTGGGTGATTTTCAAAAGGGGATACATATCAGCTCGCAGATGGATTTCACCGACTGGAATCCCTCTCTCTACCCCAAGCTGGTGAAACTTCAATCCCCCAACCACTTATTAATGTTAAAATCAGAGACGGGGAGTGATTTGATATCCCGGGGGGTGTTCCCAGGTCCCAAAGTTTATTGCGTGGAAACTCATAGTGGGGAAGAAAAGAAGGCGTGTAAAGGGGTGCCTACACATTTTGTAAAGAGCAATTTCAACATGAGCGTGTACAGAGACTGCGTAGAAAGTAGCCTAGTGCCGAGAGCACAAGTGCTTGCAATTCGCTCTCTACAGTATAAAAATTATACTGTAAGAGTGGAAAAGAATGCGATGTCGTGTATATCCGACAAAGTCTATGTGCTCGAGAATGGTGTGAGTGTCCTACCCCACGGCCACTACCGTATTTCAGATCGGGTTGAATGCATAGACTATCGCAATCAACTTGGTCTGGATAAATTAACCTAATTTGACTAACCACCACCCCAACCTGTTCATAAATTAACTAATCCCAATCTCACTAGCTTAACCACTGACCCATCCACTAACCTGTAGCAGCCGTCGCAGTGGCGACAACTATTCTTTTGCCACCGCCGCTCCCGGGGGGAGGGGGGGGGGGAGGCCCGCCCGCGGCCGGCCGGCCTTTGGCCCCGCGGTCCCCGGGGGGGGTCCCGCCCGCGGCCGTCCGGTATTCGGCCCCGCGGCCCTGGGGGGGAGGGGGATCCCACCTTTAAATTCATAACGTTCAACTGTGCTAGTTCATGTTCCAAGTGTATTTTTTATTGTTGTATAGAAAGTGTTATTGTACGGACAAGTGTTGTACAAAAAGTGCTGTATATGGACAAAAGTGTTGTACAGAAAAGTGTTGTACAGAAAAGTGTTTATAGACAAAAAGTGCTGCTGATGGACAAAAAGTGTTTTATATTGTACATAAAGTGTTATCGTTGTTCATGTTGAACAAATAGAGTTTTCATGTTGACCGGAGAAATTTTGTCAACTGTTCTTGTTGAACAAGTGTTATTATTTTTATCGTTGTGCAGTTCATGTTGACTGCAAATATTTGTTTTCATGCAGTGTCGAAATAAATGCTGCCATGAAATATTGTTTTTTTGTTGTTTTTGAATAGATAGATCCATGGGGAAATTACTACTTATTCATTGAGCACATATGATTTACAGTTATTTGCAATCCAACTGTTGTCAACAGCATGTATCAATTTAAAACTCCCTTCAGATGCTTTCTGTGTGGTCCCTCAATGTCGGGGAAAACAACACTTTTAGCTAAAATAATTCAAAATTGCGATAAAATGTTTTTGGAAAAACCAAAAAAAATCTACTATTGCTATAGCATTTGGCAGGAGTCCTATGATAAAATAAAAGCTATTGCCACATCCATACCAATACAATTCATACGGGGACTTGATGTTTTCAATAGTATTGAATCGAACTCGTGGTCGATTATTGATGATTTGGCTGAATCCATTGAACAGTTCTCACAGGAAATGCTACAACTGTTCACCGTTCCCTCCCATCATGAACACATTTCCGTTACTCTGGTTCTACACAATCTGTTTCATCAGAGCAAATGTATGCGAACCCTTGCTTTGAATTGCACCATCTATATTATCTATCGAGTCGTTCGGGATTCTAGCTCGCTCATAACTCTCAATAAGCAGATATACCCCGGCGCCCCTAAATTTCTGTTGTCCGCGTACACTCAGACGACTAGCAAGCCCTACGGTTACATTTTGCTGGATCTTAATCAGAGCACGCCCGAGGATCTACGTGTAGTCACCGACATTTTTAACAATGAAATTACAGTATATCTTCCAGTGAATAGTAAAAAAGACTATCAGTCACCATTATGACACTGAAGAAACTACACCAACAACGATATTTATTTTCAGTTTTAAGAACTTCGAAAACATTGCTTAGGAAGGCTATACTCAAAAATGGGGTTGACAATGATTTCATTAATGTAATTTCCGAACTTTGTTTAAATTTAACTGAGGGCAATTCTCAACTGCCAGAAGGTGTTAGACAAAACACAAACCAACAACGTACCAGTTTCCGCGCCTGGTATTTTAAAAAAAAGGGAAAAAAATAAAAACCACCACGACTCCTTCAGGCGGGCGGTAGCTTTTTCACACTTTTACTACCGATAATTGCAGGACTTGTAAACAGTTTTCTCTAGTGAGAATGGCAAAACCATATAAATTGACACCATTTGAACTTGTCCTCTCGCCCATCGAACATTTTGAAGACAATCTAAGCAAATTCATTAACGGTGAGAATATTGCCGATGACAAAAACTGCTTTTACTTCAAGATGTATTGCGACGTATGGACAAACATAAACCTTATCGTGAAAGACCCGCCACCGATCCCTCTAAACAGGAAACATCTCCTCAAGATTCTGCAGCAGCATCAAAGGAGAAGGAATTGAATTCAATTGTATTGAAAATTGGAAACCTATTGCCACTGACCTATCGAGAACAGAGTAAAAGAGTATTATCTTATCTCATGATGGAAACTGGCGATCAAGTTCAAGTCGAGAGCACAGGGAAACGAATTATAATTCAGGGAAAAAGTTATAATCTAGTTAATTTAATTTGTGATATGGTGACGAATCGTAAAGGACTCATATCCTTTGACGATAATCTATACACCTTTCTGTGTGTATCAAACTTTCCCAAAAGTCTTATTGGCAATAAGCAAATTCTAAAGAAACTAAGAGAATATAGTCCACCAACAACACCATTTAAAAAAGAAGAAGATTCAATATTTAAAGATACTAGCAGTGTCAGTGATTTTACAACACCTTTGGTTTCTAGTCAAAAGCGAAGACGAGTTGATTTACCCGCCAGTGTGTAAAAGCGGAGTGGTCATTACACTACGTGTTTACGTTCAAAATGGATGAAGTTCTGAAAGGTGTCTATGAAACTATTGGCGAAGCGGGAAGTTTAAGTTCCCCCAAATCGCCTTCCAAAGCTGTCTCCGGCACCACATTGAAAAAAGCAAAAGAGTATCTAGAGAATGAACCGAGTTACACACTACATCGGAATCACAGGCTTCGCATTAAACAATATCGACTCACTACATCCTTTGTTCCTCTGCATATAATTCAAATGGACCTATTAACTTTATACACACTTCAACACCGTCACAATGTGCCCTAAAAATATATTCTGGTGGAAATCAATATCCTTTGTCGCTATGCCTATGGCATTCCATTGCGGTGAAAGAGAGGTATTGAAATTGCACGAGCCATTGAAAGTATTCTAGAACCGGATTCATATAGAAAAATTCAATCGGATCGTGGTAGTGAATTTGTTAATCCCCATGTGCAAAAGGTTCTTTTGAAATATAATACAATACTTTATCATAGTCACAGCCCGATAAAGGCTGCATTGGCTGAACTATTAATAAAAACGATTCGTCTATTAATTTCAAGATATTGCACATTGAAAAATACACCGGCTTGTATTCATGATTTATATAAAATAATGTTTATTTATAATCAACGATCTAGTCGATCTCTCTGTCCAACTCTACACCAACGGATGTTCACTACAACTAAAACGCATTTGATGCTTTTCTAATTCACTACTCCAAGGGTGAAAAAGAGAAAAAAAAAGAAGAAATTCAATGTTGGTGATACAGTTCAAATTAATAGAACCATCAATATTTCTGAAAAAGAAACTTATTTATGGAGCACTGAACTTTTCAAAGTGTCCAAAATTCTGGACACCGAGCCCACGATAAATCGACTGCGAGACACATAAGATGATGAGATTCTCGGCGGTTTTTATGAATATGAACTGCAAACAGTTAGAAAGACTAGTGAAATTTATCAAATTGAAAAGATATTAAAGAGTCATACTCATAAGGGTAAGAAATAGGTGCTTGTTCGCTGGCTTGGATACAACTCAGATTTTGATTCTTGGGTCAGTGCTGAAGATATTGACAATGCCCAATGATTTCTATGTGACTTTCCTGTCCAATTTTTCTGATCCTCTCTACAATGATTTGAATAGAACAATTAATTTTTGGACAAAACTCTCCCCCACCATCAAATTCGATAGTGCAAAGTATGAAGTGGCTCTTGTCGAGTGTATTATCAAAAACACATATGACATCCTGAGAAAGGATTGTAAATATGAAATAAAAACTAGACCCTTTGACTGGCCGCCGCCCTCAACAAGTGATCAGGAACAAATTAAAAAAATCAATTAGTTGAATTATCGATATATTGAATTACCCTACGAGGAACTCACCTGTATGAATGATTTATGTCGTTCTATTAATAAAAGAATTTCCGCTCGTAATAAAGGGTGCTTTTCATTTCAACTATTCAAAGGAGGAGGGTAAGATCTATATTAGTTCACCTATTGCCAGCGAAAAGGTTATTCTCAATGATAATCTAAAGGATGTTCTTGGCTTTAAGCTCAAAATAATCAATGGTAAAAGTGCCGGAAACCCTAATTTCAGTTTTGCTGACGACCAGCCTGTCTTCACCACAGATACCGGTATATTTATCTACGCTTCATTAATGCAAACATCTCGGGTTTGTAATTCAAATGTTCACCTCCTACGAGTTCTTGAAAGAAAAACTAATCAAGAACATATTCACCACTACAATATAAAGCATCTTCAGTATATTCTCGTAAACACTTCCTATTTGGAACTCTGTCAGTTAACATTAAGAACCAAATTGGGTGATCCAATAGCAATTTTAAAAGGGTTGGCTGTGATTACATGTCACTTTTGACCCATCGTTCAAAAGCAAGATGTCTAATAAAAAAGTGGTATTCACTTGTCCTGATATTGACTGCTATGTTAATACTCTTGGCCCAAGACAACACGGCAATGGAATGGACTATTACAAAGGGCGCTCGTCAGTGTCTGGCTACGGTCTTGGCAGTTGGTTTGCTAAGCTGTTTCGCTCTTCACTACCACTGGCTAGAAAATATCTTGTACCGGCTGCGACAGATTTTGCATACTCTACACTATACGATTGGGGCTCTGGCAAGGATTTTAAAAAAGTGCTTCGGAAAATCTTAAGTCCAGTGCGTGAACCCTTGGCGAGAAATTAAAACAAAATAGTAAAGGCTTACAAAGGTCAAGAAACATTGCATCCCTCATAAGTTTCGACTCAGGTCGGAAACTTAAGACGTCCCTTTTGTCAAAGAAAAGAAGGAAAAAGCCGACACGTGCTGTAAACAGAGGCCCCAGAAAGAAAATTATTAGATCGAAACTAGATTTCTTCTCCTAAAATGTCCTACCTACCACATAAGGATTCTCAAGCTTCAATCACCGCCTCATTGAATCTATTCAATGCTGAAAATGTCGATGTGTGTGTCAAGCATGGATACTATGAACAATTTTATCCACAACATCCCCTCTCCGATAATATCCACTTTCAAATTTATTCTAATGAAGACTACTTTATGGACATTTCTTCAACATTTATAGATTTAAAAATGAAAGTAATGAAATCTGATAATACAAAGACAATACGGGGCGATTGAATATCCTATTAAAATTGTATATTACAAAATTTATTTCTTAAAATCAATGTCTACATCATTGTCACGTTGGTGATCACAAGGAACTATCTATCAAATTATACGAGCTATATGCAATTCAATCTGATGACACTCAAGTCATACAAAGAATTGAGAGGCAGTTCCAATTAATATGAATATATTGCTAATACTGACAGTACAGATGCACTTAAAATGCTACAGCTAGTGAATTACATCTAGTTGGAAAAATATATCATGAAATATTTAATAGACCCCAATGGATGCCGCCCAATGTTAAAGTGGATATAAAACTAACGCTTGCACCCTCCAATTTCATATTGAGAAAAGAACTTGCTGCCAATCCTGATGTAAGTCTCTCCCTCACCTCGGCAATACTTCATGTACGCAAACAACAGGCCATGAGTTCTGTTGCTTTGGCCGTGGAAAAACTGAGAGCCAATGGAAATAATATTAAACTACTTGTTCCTCATACAGTCACCAATCAACGTCATATTGCAAAGGGCTCACGCACATTCACCGATTCATCCTTTATCAATGGTGAAATTCCGTCAAAACTAGCGTTGGCATTTGTAAAAGGCGCCAGTGCAATTGGATCATGGACTGAATGCCCAAATAAATTCGATATTATTGGGCTTTCATCACTAGTGTGTAAAGTAGACCGCATCCCACTCAACAATCTATCTTTTGATAAATTCTATAGAGCATTTTATGAGATGACAATGCAAACCCTAGATCATGACTCATCTATTTGAAAATGATATAACCGAAGATATGTTTGCTAAAACACATGGTATCATTGTACTGGATTTGTCGGGCACACAGGATATGAGTATAGTACGAACAGGGACTGTGCGTTTAGAGTGTACATTTGCTGATCCATTGCCTGAGAATATTGCACTAATTTCACTAAATTAATATGAAACCTATTAGGAAATCACTCCCAAAGGCAGCGTTCTACTAGACTTAGTGCCACGAACACCACTCAAATAACCAATGTATTTAATATGGATCCCTACATGTCTCAGTACAAATCCTAGTGTCTACCCTCGGACTATCTTGGAAAAATTCAAAGTGTCAACAAGACCTTAATTATTGTTAATAGCTGTCCATCGCCTGTGCTGACGGATCATTGGTTGTGCATCTTTCAAACAATGAAAATGATTGAATTTTTTGATCCTCTTGGTCTACCCTATACATTCTACCCACCTCACATCAGAAACTATATTGAGAGCAGTGGGAAAACTATTATTCAAAATCGGAAGAGGGTTCAGGATCTAACGACTAAAAGCTGTGGCTTCCATGCACTACTATATATTGTGATTCGATGTCGTGGCTATACTTACAAGCAGTTTCTCCACATTTACGTTGACAATTCTCGTCTGAATGACTTTCTAGTGGAAAATATCCTCTCTGACATATATAGTATTGATTTCAGTGCCCTAAGAGTAAAGTGCTTTAAAAATGTTTGTGAATTTGCTTATTAATAAAATGCATATATATACAACAATGTCTTTAAATCTTCACTTTAGATTTCTTCATCTTTGATGTATAGGCAACTGTCGTGAACCACTAATGCTGGTAAATTATTTGGGTTCACTGTATAATGATCTTGATTGACTGCAAAGTCAGGGTCACATTTTCTACAGTACAATGTAACTTCACTCTTGTCATATCTCTGTGTATAGTCAATGATACTATTTGCATTCATATTATGAAATTCACGAGTTTCAATCTGTCTATTTGAAGCAATATCACATACAATGTTTTCAAATGGTGAATCACATTCTGTAACTGAAAAATAAAAATCACTTGGTTTATAGTCATAGTAGGTGGTGTCATCGCAACGATTACGTAGAAACCAGATTGTCTTGCTACCCCAACAGTTGAATCATAGACCAGATTCCTCTTCCCAAAATAATTTAAATCCACGACGATACCAATCTCGTAGAAATAAACTAAAATTACGTTTAGGATTCTTTCCAATCATAGCGGGGTAAGTACTCTCCCACTGATCACATTTATCATAGTGACAATTGGAGCACAGGTGTCCTCTAGGGTGAGAGTCACACACCTCCTCAAGACATGAATTACATCCTTTAATTTGTACTGCATAGCCTCTATGTAATTTACATGGATTACATAATTTGCACTTTCACTATAGTCATCAATAATTGTACAATTCTCACATTGATTCCAACTGCCAAGAGTGTACATGCACAATGGACATATATAGAACATTTTTGGGTTTCCGATGTCAACTCACTCACCGATAACACGAAACTGATCCTCTTCCTTCGAAAAATTCATTGAGAGGGAAATGGGGGAGAGAGGAGTAGCTCCGTGACGGTACCTCGTTCGAAGGATGGTGGGAACCATCTGCATTGAATCCATTGGCAATATTTTCAAAAGTATATTCACAATATGATTCTGCTTTGTTCCAATTAACATAACAATAAATTGACTATAAGCATTTGAGTCACATTTTAAAAGTTTCATACAATAGTCCAATGGGGGAGAATCACTCCTCAGTATATTGTCAAGTGTTCCATGACAAGAGAATATCCTGCGTTTAAGAGATAACTTGAGAAAATCATCATCCAAAATCAAATGTTTTTCCATAAACACTAGATTTGATCTAATTCTCTTTTTCTCAAATTTATTAATTTTTCAATCCTTTCACTCCAACTGCTGACTCTAGACTGACCCTGATTCGTTATCCCTAACCAGAAAAGAAAGAGAACATTTTCAATTTCGAAACAATTTTATTGAATAATTACAACAACATCAATAATACAGAGCATGTACAATTAACGATACTATTTATTGTCTTCAATATGTTTCACCAATGCACTTAAAGCACATTGAAGTCTATTCACATGTGCTATAACAACTTTAGCGGCAAAACCTAATTGATCCTCCATTTTAAATTTGCTCAAGGATATCACATATCTTGCATATACTGCATCCCATTCCAGACAAAGACGTAATCCTTTCGCAATTTCCACCACAATGTTTGGTGCTCTTGTACCATTATCATCAACTCCACTATCAACTTCTAATAGGGTAAACATTCCACTCATCGCCATCCAAAATATATATCCAAATGAGTAAAGTCAAACTGTTCTTCTTCTCACTCCTTGAATTCTATTCACAGACTAATAAAACTATAACAAGAATCCTTTCTTTATATTCACTCCGCCACTAATATGTAAACAAAGCCCTCTGATTGGCTGAGAAGGAAACACATGATCTAACTGTTTCCGAGACACTCATAGCATTTGGCGAGAGCAACAACAACAAATACTATTTCTGGATCATAACATTCACAATTGATTATGCAATCAAGTTCTCGGAAAATCACTTCCCTCTCGAGTCCTAGATCGATAACATTGTTCCCGTTAGAATTCAATGCGCATGTGCAACCTTCGTTCCGGAGTTATTACACATAGAAACATCAAATAAATCGACCTTGGAAAAAGAGGTCATTGACCGATTACGCAATCATTCTCCCTAGGGTGGCTATGCCCATATAAGGAGTTCGTTCCGTAGTTATAGGGTCACTTCTACTTTCAAAGTCAGTCAAAGGCCGCCGCTTCTGTCGGCGGCGGCGCGCTGGTGGCGTTGCTACACTTCAGTGGCGGTCAACCGAGCCTCTCGTTGGCGGCGTTCGATCGATGCGCCGGCGTGGCGCCGGGGTCTAGTTGATATTAACTTCATTTTGTTCTCTACATGTTTGATTATTTAAGTGCTTAAAATAGTTGAAGAAATATCTTTAGACGTATCTTTTTTAGGGATTTAAACGAAAAAAAAACCCTAATACGAGTTGCACTACAAAAAGTATGGAAATGCGTCTAAATGCTAACTCTTCTGTACCTTAACACGGGAGGGAGAGAGGATTCCTCTAAAAGTGGTTCACAAAATCTATCCCTCTGCGACAAACTTGGATAAATCTAATTTAAAGTATCGATTCCAGCCTAAAGCTAGAAAATTTTATTCTTACCATGCTCTCTGGAAAGAGGCTGGATTTCCTTGAGAGTCTTCAGAAATAGAGGAGCTTTCTATGTATGAAGGAAATGGATAAATTTTCAGAAAGTGCATTGTTTCTGAAACATTTCTGTTAGTATTACCAACTTCAGTTATTTTGTTCTAAACTTTACAAGTTATTTCTCTCTCAATCTGTAAATATGGATTTATTCCCTGATTAGACACTAGGTATCCAGACCGTATCCAGGGGGGTTAGAAGGTTTTAACCCCTCCCCCCGGAATGTTTGTCCGACTCTTAAAAAACGTAACAAAAATGAACATAAACTAATTCGTGATGTTTTTTGAAGTTTTTTTGTAAACCCCTCCCTCCCCCCGAAAAATTATTTTGTAACCCCCCCCCCCCAAAAAAAAAACAACAAAAAAACAAAAACAATCCTGGATAGGGCCCTGTCATGTAGTATAAAATAAACATTGCAATTCGCGAGCAGCTTGACACTCACCAAGCATCAAACCTGATTATTGGTAATAGGGAAGCGGACCCGAATAGCCTGTTTTGCCTGCTTCACTTTAGGAAAACCTTTATTAGTGGCATGGGAGAAAGAGCGTGAGGAGCCTGCCAAAACACATCCTCTGGGAAATGAGTAAAAATCAGGTGTTCCTTGCATCAGGTTCTAACTTGCTGACTGGAAATTTCCAAATTATGCTGCTTTCAAATTCTGGCTGCCTTCAAAATAATTCGTCAAGGTTTCCTAATTAGTTTATTAGTTTATGGATTATAATGATAGCCATTGATGGCAAAAAAGAAATGGGAAAAGGACGTGCAACAAAATTTTAAAGTGAAAGCTTGAGAGACGCTATTATAGTGAATCTTTTATATATATGTCTAGTATAGAAAGTCTTTTATAAACTGATACATCTACGCCCATAGATTAAAATTGCGTCCAATTTCTCGTCTATGTATTTTATCACCAGGGTGTATTTCATTTCATTTCTTTTGGTTGATACTCAATTTGTTTGTTGACATTAGAGCTCTTGGTCTTTTTGTCGAGAAACAAATATCGATTTGGAATGAGGATTTCCTTCGAAATTAAATGTGGAATGTGTCCTATGAACTTTTATTCCCCGAGGAAATTACTGATTTGCGTGGAAATTGTTTCGGTACTATGACATGATAACGTCATTTGAAGTTTTTTGTGTTGCTTTCTCTCCTTTCTCTAAAGAAAATATATTAGGGTACTTTCGCATTATATGGGCCTTTCTAAAAAGTCAAGTTTGGTTAATGCTAATGAAATAAAATAAAATAGGATGACTATATAATAGTTTAGCAACAAATTTCGGCTATATATTTGCAAATTAGGGGGAGCGGGGGGCAAAGCATAGTATATATTAAATACGTAACCTAACCTAGGCACCTCCCCCCCCCCAAAAAAAAAACACCAAAGAACAACACTTTAAATATCTTACAACCACGCTATACAATGGATTTCTCTACTACGGTGTATTGAATCATCTTGTAAAAACAAGTTTTTCATTGGATCTTTCCCGTTTGACTGTAGCATCTCTTGTTGGACTTCTTTAGAGGGGCCCTGGTTATGCGAAAGTACCGATATCAGTTATAAACTTTCATCCACGAACAAGGCCGTACCCAGGATTTTTTTCCGGAGGGGGTTTTACTCAAATATTTTTTTTCGGGGGGGGGGGGAGGGTTTACAATAAAACAACTAAAAAAACGCACAAAAAATTTGTTTATATCCATTTTTGTTACGTTTTTACGAGTCAAACACACATTTCGGGGGGGGGGGTTCAAATTCTGTTAAACCCCCCTCTGGGTACGGCCTTGTCCACGAAGTAACTATTTTTTTTTCTTACTTCGATTTGCCAGTTTTTAATAATTTCCCAATATAGTTTTTGAATAGAGTGACACAAAGTGCATGTCACTCTGGTCAGAAAACATAATGACAATCAAATAGTATATATATATATATATATATATATATATATATATATATATATATATATATATGATATATGTATATATATGTATATATATATATGTATATATATATATATATATATATATATATATATATATATATATACATATACATATATATATATATATATATATATATATATATATATATATATATATATATATATATATATATATATATATATATATATATATATATATATATATATATATATATATATATATATATATATATATATATATATATATATATATATATTAATATTAATAGCAATACTAGTTGGGATGAAATCTGAGACGTTGAATGAAGTTTCAAACTTTATTCCTGACCAAAAATATTCGAGTATGGCCATTGATAAATCAATAGTTGAACAGTCAGCCTGTACCTCCTCTGTTAAAAATGTTGCCTCTAGCTATGAGTGGCGGCTCTAATCTTGGGCCCGCCTCTAAACTATCTTGCCTTTTTTTTATGCCTAGCAGGTAGTACTCAGCAGTGGCGTCGTTAAGGGGGGAGGGGCAGTTATCCTCCCCCTAATAATTTGGAAAAACAATAATTTATTAAGGAGCTTTAAATTTTTAAAAGCTCGTTGTAAGTGTCAAATTTGCTTTTTACTTTGAGCTGGTACTTTGTTTTTGATTAATCCATGTTCATAACTATTGATAAATCAATAGTTGAACAGTCAGCCTGTACCTCCTCTGTTAAAAATGTTGCCTCTAGCAACGAGTGGCGGCTCTTATCTTGGGCCCGCCTCTAAACTATCTTGCCTTTTTTATGCCTAGCGGGTAGTACTCAGCAGTGGCGTCGTTAAGGGGGGAGTGGCAGTTATCCTCCCCCCAATAATTTGGAAAAACAATAATTTATTTAGGAGCTTTAAATTTTTAAAAGCTCGTTGTAAGTGTCATATTTGCTTTTTACTTTGAGCAGGTACTTTGTTTTTAATTAATCCATGTTCGTTTTTAACATAAGGAAAACGGGAAAAATAGGGGTCCATTAGGCCTACATTTCATAATATATTCCACATTAATATTTTTCCAAATATACTGCCTTTGAAACCTTATCATCAAGTAAAAATGTGAACCTAGTTAATGGCAAAATTAAAAATGTTCTATGCTTCCTGTTTCGCCATATTTGCTCAGGTCAATTTCTTTCCCTGATATTTAAGGTACTTATACTTCCTACATTTTATTAGTTCAAAATTAGATTCTCTTGTTTTAAAACTTTCAAAAGTGGAAATGAATAGGCTACACTTTTTACTTCTGCAAATAGGACAAAAAATGAATCATTGAAGAATAAGGAGGTAGATATACAATGAATATAATTTTCTGAATTAGAAAGAAATCATTGAAAAAGAAAATAAGACATGCTGCTTTTTATAATGATATTCTTACAATAGCTAGATAGGTCAAATCGGTTGTAATTTCATCATGGAATTTGGTAGAGAGGGATTCGCTCCAGGAATCATTCGATTGTTTCAATTTTTATTTCCAGTATTTAATTAAAATTTTGATTCTCTCGTTTGTCATTGAAATGCCTTATAAGCGGAGATAAAATCCTATTCCTTACGTTTCGGATTCACATACTAACCCATAAATGTAGAACTATCTCCATTTTCGCTTTTTTAAATATTTCTTTTAATCTTTCTCCAAAAAGAAAATTGGCATAAATTTGCTAAGAATCATGACTGAAATTAGTCGCATTTCGCACAACGCCAGCGTTACTTATGGGACATTTATCTCTGCATCAGCAGGCTGTACGAAATGTCTACTGCAATAGAATAAAGTGAATTTAAACAAAATATGTATATTTTTCTCACAATTTAGATTTTTTTTTTTTTTTGTATGTATAAGCGATGCCAACCCATTCTCTTTTTCTATTGTGATCAGTTTTATCATGCAGTACTAGGAGACCGTGCTTTGCTTGCATATACTGATTTAAACAAGACAAAATTTTGTTTAAATTTTATAGAATTCGTTTTCTTTAAAAATAAAGATACAAAGGGAAAGGTAATTTTCAAGCTCTAGGAGTCAATATTCTCCCTTCCAACTGGCATCCCTGGTAATTTTCTGTTAATTTAAGGTTTCTGCCGTAATGATAACAATGATTATTCGGATTTTCTGGATATTCTTTGTCAAACAATGCTCAAGGAAAAAGTTGATAATTCTAACTTTATTTGTCGAGTAATTTTAAAATTGAAATACAGCCGCTTTTTAAATGTGGGGAATATGTCACAATATAATTTTGCGGGTAATACTTTACTTATCCTGTATATGTATCTGCTGAGAAAGCGCCATTGTGCTGCCTATGATTTTTGTTTTGGTATGAATTTTGATATGTAGCCCGCTGAAATCAATGCTATTTATTAATACAAATTGGCAAAGCCACAAAAAATCAATTTAATAAAAAGTCATAAATAATATTTCAATAAATGACATATATTACAAGTTTAGTACAAGAAATTAAATCTTACAGAGTCAAAATCCATTCAAAATTACGAACAAATGAATAGCACGATACCTGGGCCTATTAGAATAGAGCTTGCTTCAATTATGAGAATGAGCATCCTGTGTTGGGCGTGGGGGTTGGCAGAAGTGGAGAAGGGATATGTACTGCGCCGTTAGTGGGGAATCTGGCTGAAAAAAGGCGAGTGTATATGACATATATCTTCGCCCACCCGAAAGCTTGTTTAAGCTATACTACAGTCGTCAGCAGCAGCTCGTTGCTGACAGTTTTAGTAAAAGCCGGGCACCAGCACTTATATTTATGATTGTTTAATGTGTGTTTTCTTCACTACCGCTTGAATAGCACATTCTTCAATAGCAGCCCTCATAGCAGCCCCCCTCCCCCCAGTAAAAATACTGTAGCTACGCCCCTGGTACTCAGTCACCGTTGGGTTCTGTTGGGCTTTTTTCTACCCACGATTTGTGAAGTCACCATTTCTAAATAAATAAAATTGTTTAGAAGTTCATCCCTTTTAAGTGTCGGCATTTGCTTAACTGTCATGCTTGTGCATGATTTATTAATGGGAGCCACGAGTTATTACTTCAACTAGAAAGAGCCAGGAGTATCGTTACCCTGGAAATAAAAGGTTTTCCCTTTAGCATTTGGTCTGACATAAAACTGAAATATGCATTGAGCAACCATGAGCTGTAACTTCTCTTCAGTCTATCTGATAATTATCACTGTTCCTCCGCCTTTCATCTCCTAAATTTTGCGATGTCAAAGACTTTATATTACCTTAAAGACACACTCTAAGGTCTTCAATGCTGACGAATACTTCTAAAACTGCTATTAACAACTCTAGAACGACTAAGCTCCTAGAGGCCAACACAGCTGCACGCTTCTCATTCACCCTAACCTGTTCAAAGCCTTCATCTTTACCCCTTCTATGAATATGTCTTTTGACCTCTTATCATCCCATATGAGGACGACCTGATTTTCATTTGGCTCCAAAGATATAGCCAAAAAGTACATTCTTCAGCAATCTATCATGCTTCTCCTGTAATTGTGTAGCCGTTTAATCTTTCTTGAATTGAGACCCCAAAAAGTCGGATCCAGCCACATTTTGTACGGCTTATTGTTCTATATAGGATCAGTGAAACGCGTGCCTTAAATTATCCTTAGACAGTTCCTTTGGAAAACATTTAAGATATACCTTTTCCTCAACCTTTTGAAGCGCCCGCGCTTAGAGCCATGTTTGGCCAATGTCATTAATGGGTATGCTCATGGAGAACCAACACCTGACGAAGATAGAAGTGATGTTATGGTAACAAAGTCAAAGTGCTATGTTCTTAAAGCTAATCATTATGTAATTTTCTCCTTTGCGTTTTGTATTTTCCTTAGTAAAAGTTTCTTCTGACTTCAGCTACGGACGCTTCGGCGACTTGCCATTGAAAGAACGGCAATGGGAGAAAGCGAAAATTTTCCTCATCTATGTTAATGATAATTTGTTATCAGTAAAAAATCTATATGCTGCTTTTCTTCCGGTCGTAGGAATGAAAACGATGACGCCTTGAAGCGTTAGTGAATCTGTTTGGTTTTTTCAATGTGAGAACGGGACAATTTTATGGCTAACGTTTTCGCCTTGCTCTCATATCTGCGGCTGTAGATTCGTTGGTGACATGACGCATCGCAAGATTTGCCGTCGGCGGGCAAAATGAGAATTGATTCATTTTTGGCCTGCCATTTCTCATCCATGACTTGCTTCTGGTAAATTACTTTCAAATTTGTTTTCCTGCAATTAGAGATGTTGACCCATCGGTGGATATATGTTCTGTGGCATTTAGCTGAACACGGAGGTTCACAATTGCGACGTTACAAGGATTGCATTTCATAATTGTCCAACTAACGGAAAGGGCGTTATTTGTAAAAAAAAAAAAAAAAAAAAAGATAACCTTTGATATTTTGGGGATAGAGTGTTAAATTCTAGAACCTCCTTTTCTAATTTTGTAATGGGTGGCAAAAGTCACTATCCAATACCATATTCACTTCCTCAAGCCAGGCACGCCACCCCAGTCGAAACCTTTCCATGTTGGATCTTCAGACGTAAATATAGTTCATTATGTTTAAGTTTATTGTAGACCGTTAGCTGTTATCTTGATATTGGTTATATCTGTTTGCGCTAGAAGTACTAAACAAATATTGTGTAGGTATGTATGTACTAAACCAAGCTATTTAGAAATTTCTTGCATAGAAATTTGTTACTTATTCGCTATTTAAATATATTGGTACCTTGTCGCATAATGAAAATTTACAATCTCTAAGTTTTGCTTAATTAGGTTTTTCGTTATTAAAGCACAGCAAGTTGTGTGGAACAATTGGAAGAAGAGAATTAGCTGTTGTAGATATTAGCCATGATACATTGCAATGCTGTATATTTAAAATGCTGATTTAACATCAAAATATGTGTCACGATCTGAAAGGAAAATTATCCTATTCCATAAGAAACCGATTTTTTTTTAGATATTCTGCCATTTTTGGAATACTTTTTCTTTTTTTTTTCAATTGTCTCTGTAGGGACTTTGTACGATGCTCAGTTAATTTTTTTTTAACTTTTGTACTTTGAAGGGTTCGAAAGGGATTGATAAAAATCTTCGACCGTTTTTTTTTCTCGTAATGAGTTTTCCGGGCGGTAGGATAATTTCGCTCTCAGGTCACGGTATGTGGGTGGTAATGTATCTAAGAAAACCAAATTCCGCGATAAGTTTTTCCATCACTTATTTTTCTCATTCACTGAGCTCAATTAAATTGCTACACCTGAATGGCTGTTTAAGCGATAGGAGAAATGCTGTATAAGTTGTCGAGCTAGAACCAGCCTAAAAAAACAAAGAGAAAATGCTAAAAAAAAAAGGCTAAAAAAAGCTCTATCGAGTTTGGGTGCCTAAAGTAATATTCCATTGTTTGGAATACCTCGTATATATGATATATTATAGTTGAATTCAGGTCAATCTAGTCAATGTTAGTCATTTAGTCAATTCAATTTAATTCAAGTACTTGAATTAAAATCAAGTAGTTCTGGGCATTAAGCCATGGCTAATTGTAGAAAGAGCCAAGACAGATATTCCGATTGAGTGAGAGGCAGATCAGGCATAAGTCCATCTTACTTCAATTCTGCCTCATTTGTGTCCATTTCATAGGGGCTGGTGATCCTATCCGACGAGGTTGACCGTGGCAGCTACCGTAAAATACCGGTTCCAGATATCAATATTTGCAACCAGTGGTGCCAATTCGAAAAAATGTAGGTGGAGGGGGTAAATTCTCCAAAATCTAGGGTGCAAATTTTTTTTACTTTTTAATATTTCTAACGGAAAAACCACAAAAAAGGCATTTTTCAAAGTCTTTGGGAGGGGGAGATTTTTTTTTGCAATCAAAGTACCAAAAATCGAAATAGGAAAATGCCAAATATGTAAAAAAGTCAAAATTTAGGAGGCTCTTTTTTCGATTCTTTTAAACAAAATATCTAAAACAAATGATAGATTCTACCCAAGTCATTTAGTAGATATATTGGTTCTTCCTAAGTTTTAATTTACTGTTTTTCACATTTGAGAAATTATTGCAGCGATATAAACAGTCACTTCTCTGTCTTTTCACTTAGAATTTGTGCACTGTCTGTTGTATACATACACAGCATTTTGCCCTACCCGAGTTTTTGAGCCCATATTTACATTTAAGTCTAATGTTGTCTGCCCTAGTCCTTAACTTTTATGTGTACAAAGTGGCCTAACGTGCAACTCCTTCACTGCATTGTTCTTTGAGGCTATATAAGGATGTAATTATTGTCGTCATCACTTCCATCATCTTGCCAGCCACAGCCTTAAGATATAAATGAAGACATCGTAAAGATCACGTTTTCAGGTTGCCGATGAGTCAAAGTTGACTTTTTTTTCGTTTAAGAGAAGTTTCCGGTCTAACGCACTTAAAATGTTCTGAGATTGTGTAAGCTGCCAAATTGAAAGAACTTCTAGAGACGTTGGCCAAAATATGTTGTTATTCTTACCACACTGTCCTTTTTTAGTTTTTTTCCCTTTTTATTCTTCTTTTTTTATTTAAAGTCGACTTTCTTAGTTTAAAGAAGTTCCCGGTCTGACGCACTTGTAATGTTTTAAGTTTGAATTAGCTGCCAAATCGAAAGAAGCTTAAGAGACGTTGGCCAAAATATACTGTTATTTTTACCACCCTGTTAATACTCTTCGCTTTTCTTAATATGTGTATGTTTTTACTCTTAAAGTTTGTTTTATCTAACACAAAGAAAAATATGTTTCCCATTATTAAGAGGAGTAGAATAGCGGGAGGTCGCTAGAGGAAAAATCGAATTGGCCATGTGTCCAGGATTAATTGTGTTTGTCTTAAACATGTTTATATGGTACTATCCCATTATCCGGACCTCTCTAAAAAGTCAAGTTTGGTTGATGCTAATGAAATAAAATAAAATAGGATGAATGTATAATAGTTTAGAAACAAATTTGGGCTATATTTGCACATTAGGGGGTGGGGGTATTATTTTCCGGCAAAGAATAAAACGAAAATTTTTTCTTAGTACGAAGATTTCGTCTTCTTACGAAGAAAAAGGAGCAGTATATTGCAATGCCAATTAGTAAGGGCATAAACAGAGTCGAATCCAGAATTTTTTCGGGGGAGGGGAGGGTTACAAAAAGTATCAAATTTTTTTTATATTCATTTTTGTTACGTTTTTAACGACTTGGACAAGCATTTTTTTGTGGGTTGGGGGGTTGAAACCCTTTAACCCCTCCCCCTGGATACGGCCTTGGGCATAAAACACAAAATAAATAAATAAGAATAAAAGTTTTTGTCTTTCAAACTTTGTTTGAATTGAGAGATAATAGAATATGATTTAACTTCATTAGTAAACGAACTAGTTTAACGGATTCTTACGCATTAGTTTCATAAAACTTTGAAATTTCAAAAATTGAATTGCTGTTTCTCCAGTTTTATTAAAACAGCTATGATCTTTTCAACAAATTATAAACATTCTTTAAAAAAAAACGCAAAAAAGATGAAAAAACTCAATAAATCGTTATAATTACTCTCTGGGGGCACATCATTTCACCTTATTTCAAATGTTTTGCTAATAGTCTGATTTCGTTTCTTTTTCTTCCAGTTGTTAAATTAGAAGCGTGTCTGACCAACGATTTGACATCAAAATGATCTTCAGAATTTCGCTATTTCTACTGATCTCAGTTACGCTAGCAGCTAATATTAACGATGACATTAGTTTTGACGATGGTGATGAAATAAGTGTAACAAAGTGGTCAGCTAATATCCTGACCAGGCCTAAACGGCAAGTAGAAGGTTCTGGTGTGGCTGGAAGTGATGATGATGGTGATGATGATTATTATGAGGACTATTCTGAAGAAGAGGACGAGGCTCCTGAAGAGAAGCCGATTCTTGACCTAGTGTCCCCCGTGTTCGATTTGCCGTCAGTTACCCCAACTGTTAACGTTGTTGAACCTTCACCAGTGGTTATTGAACCATCATCTGTATTCCCTGAACAGAGAGGACATAGTGGGGATGGTCCTATTATAGAAGAAGAGGAAGAAATAACATCATCATCAATTCAATCGACTATCGCAGCCATGGTCGTAACGACGGAAGCCACACCGACATTACCTCCCCTACCACCCTCTAATTCTCCTCCAGTTGTGCAAAAGCGTCTTGAAAAACTAGCTGTGAATGCTGGAAGTGTATTTATTTACGAAATTCCGAGTGAAACTTTCCGTGATTTCGAAGATGGCGATAGTAGGCTACTTCGCCTAGTGCTTAAAACCGAAGACGATTCTGAATTGAATGATGATTCTTGGATTGGATTTGATCCTATTAAGCAATCTATTAGTGCAGTGCCCCTAGATAAAGATATTGGGAAGTATAAATTCATCCTTGAAGCGACCGATAGTAGTGGCGCTAAAGTGAAGGAAATAATTGATTTTGTTGTTCGACAAGATCCTGTATCGCGCACTTTCCATCATAAATTTGTGATGAGATTCACTGTTGACCCTGATAGCACTGAAGGTTTTAATAAAGAGCATGATTTACTTTTACATACTATAAAACAAATTACAAAATATTTTGAAACCCAAGAATCAATTGGTAAACATATGTATATTCACGATTATAGTTTTGAACCCCTTTCGCTGACATGGACAAATCGGAGTTTAAATCGACAAATGTGTCCTGCAGATGAAATAGAAGATATTATGGAAATGATAATTGATGTGGATGGTGAAGTGGTACCTGAACTAGAGGAATTGATGGCACCCCAGTTGCATTTGAAGTCGGCAAATGTGGTGTATTTTGGAGTGTGTCAAACAGTTGGCACAACGACCAGGGCACCAGAAAACACACCGCCTGAAAAAAGAAACGAAGTGGATGAGATAAAAATTGTTGCTGGAGAATTATTAAGATATCAAGTCCCTGATGATACTTTTTATGATGCCCAAGATGGTGGCACTCGAAACCTGAAATTATCCTTGCAAACAATGGATCGTGATCCCTTAGATCATTCAAATTGGTTACAATTTGATGTTGCCAATCAGGAATTCTACGGTGTACCTTTGCTAAAAGACACTGGCAGGAGTGAGTATCTCCTTGTTTGTACTGATTCTCAGGGCTCGTCTGTTGTTGACAGTATGATTGTTGTAGTTGAAGAGAGGCCAAAAGATGAGCGATTTAATGTCGAGTTTTCGATCAATTTAGATGTACCATATGAAGACTTCAGTAGGAATGCCCATGGCAAGGTAAGATTTGTGGAGACTTTGGCTAGAGCGTTTGGAGATACAAATACGTCTAGCATTGTTCTCAAATCCGTCAAGAAAAGTACCCCAGACTTCCATGAGTCCAAGGGACAAACTTCAGTCACCTGGTTGAATAAAACACTTTCTTACGACCCTTGCCCATATGAAGAGATTGAAGTGCTAAGAAGTGTTCTGTTGAAAAATGATGGACAGTTGACGAAAAATTTGAGTGACATTTTCTTCAATCAAGAATTTACTCCTCTATTAGCTAGCCTTAAGCCAACGTATACTTGCTTAGGCATGACAACCCCAACCTATAGAGGTATTCCAGTTGACGAGTCTACGCAAGATCCTCCAGCAGGCCCTGTAGGGTCTTTAGTTGAAGATTATCTGTTTACATTTATTGTTCCTGGTTTAATAATAGCTGGCATGTTAATAATTGCGTTTATTATAGCATGTGTTTTATATCGACGACAAAGATCTGGGAAGATGTATATTGAAGAGCATCAGACATTTATTTCTAAAGGCATTCCGGTGATATTTGCTGAAGAACTAGATGATAAGCAAGAGCCTCCGGCTAAATTAATTCTTCGTGATGAGATGAGAGCAACTCTCCCTCCCGGATATAAAAGATCCGGTACACCGAAACATTCGTCAGTGAGTCCCACTCCAGAGCAGAGGGAGTTGTTGCCCCGAAACGGGGCAAGTGATAGATATCCTACTTTTAAAGCACTCTAGTCTTTGTGAGTAAAAACATATTGCGGCACTTTCATATCTCACTGCCTTTACTTTATAAGTCTTTATTGCTTTTTAATAAGTTTATTTGAATCGAGATATCCTATTTGAATGTAAGTTGTTGTGTCTGTGTCTTATTCAGTATTTACAAGCAGCGACCGGTGTTGCCACTTCCATTTGCTGAAAATTTTCGCTATTCCACAGGAAACCCTGGAAATCCCTCTAAAATAAACCCACAGCCCTAATAATTCGCAATTAAAAAAAATTCCCAATTAAAAAAATAATGAATTCTTAGAATAATGACGTATGAAACAAAGAAGAAAAAAAAATTAATAAATGAGAAATAGAATCAAATAGCCGAGAAAAACGAAGGTAGTGTCAGCCAGTGGAACAATATGAAGCGAAAATAAGCTGATATTTCGAAGAGGACCTCCGCCAAATCATCCTCAGTGCTAAGGAAAAATAATATAACGAAAAAAAATCTAACCTTTGAAGTTAGATTTTCAAAATATCTAACAATGAATGATATTTCCTTTTCAAAATATCTGCTTATTTTCGCTTCATATTGTTCCACTGGCTGACACTACCCTCGTTTTCTCGGCGATTTGATTTTATTTCTCATTTATAATTTTTTTTTCTTCGTTGTTTCGTACGTCATGTATAGCCAGTGTGGTCTTAGAATGTATCTTAGAATAATACCTTTCGAATCTGCTATGTTGCTATGGAGTTGGTGTCGCTACAGTGCAAAAAATTAAAGAATCTCTTACATTTATTATTTTATCTCACTATACTTTAAAAAAAGGCCATATTCTTGAAAAGGTTTCCACTCGAAGTGGAAACCTTGTTAATAACGATCTCATATGCAAAAAAACACAAGTTTTTTGTAACTATTCAACGTTACTAATTCTGAATTTTTATTTTTCATTACTACTTCTGAATTTTTCATTACTACTAATTTTTTAATTGAAAAACGGATTTTTTTGTCATTTACATTAGAAAAATTTCAATTTCTGAATTGTTCAATTTCAATTTCTATAATTTTTCTTAATTTTTGAATTTTTCATTACATTACTACCAATTCTAATTTCTGAATTTCTCATTACTAATTCTGATTTTTTTTTTTTTTTGTAACGTAATTCTACGTTACTTAAGAATAAAGTTTCGTTTTTAAACCTCTTCTATCAGTAATTTAGTCTAATTATTTCATTATAGTTGTCTGCGTTTTTTATATCACTTATTGGCTCCTCTCGGAACTGAAATATGCCTTTTCAATCTCCTAATGGTTCTTTCGTGGCGACTCTTATTTGATTTTAATGAACATAGGGCTATATGTGCAAAAAATTGGATATATGTGATAAAAATATCCTTTTGAAACCCACTCCCTTTAACTATAAAGTCATCTCAGTATCGCCCTAAAAATTTGTGCTATACGGGCAGCTAGGATCGAATAACATATACCGTCTCATCCCGCAAAATTGCAAAGACCATCGTTTCCATTTGGCGCCGACGTGATAGAGTCGATTTTGTTTTAAAGAAAGCTTTGTCGTAGAAATAATACCAAGGGGTCATCCACTTTAAAAAATTATGTACATGCGACAGATGTGTGCCATGCGTTCCACGAAGAAGCACGGTGTGCCGAAACAGGCGGCGCTTGGAGATGTATACCTGTTGACAGAGAGGGAGCTGCCTCTCGAACCTAGAGAAAAACGAGGGCCGAAAACAGCTAGATTTAAAGGTGGGATTGGGTAGAAACAGTAGCATTAATTGGAGGGGGAGCATATACTCTTTTGGATATTTGAAATCTTTTTGAATATTTTCATTGAAAAATGCCCCTTCTTGTATTTTCGTTGGAAAAATTGAACAAAGCAAGATCCCCTCCCCCCTAAATTTTAAGAAAATACATTTTGTGTCCCTCCTCTAATTTTCGTGAATTGACGGCACTGGGTGGCAGCATTTTGTTTTGTTACAAGTCAGTTTCCTGCAACCTGAAGGTCTTTGGGTGGGCCCCGACCTTTAGCTTCATCCCCAAAAAGACTACCCTCTAGGACACATGGCTCTAAACACATTACCAATATATCAGTATCTTATTTGGCAGCCATAAATTGTGTTAATTGTTATTTTGATTATTGTTGTGCTACAGCATACATTTTTTAATGGAGCTAATAGACATCTTTTGAAACTTTTGGTCATTAGATTTCCCCTCCCTGTCTCGAGTTCCAAAGAAATGCTTACGAAACTTTTTGTTTGACTGTTTATGCAGCGTTTATTTTTATGATTGAGTGAATTTTTTTTAGTCTTGCGAATTAAACTTATAGTATAATTTTACCACTGTAAATTGGGTTTCTTTTTTATTAAAAGGAAAATGAAGGCTCTTTTTATTGTCGTGTTCTCAGAATTTTGTTGGCTTGGCTTTTCTCTAACTAAGAAGAGTCTCAGAGTGTGCAGAAATTTGTAATTATGGCTTCCAAGTTTCTCCTTTCTCGCTTTAATTAGATATTCATTTACTTGTTTTTGGACTAAAGACCCTATTTGTTCCTGAAATGCCATGTTTTATTTGCTCTTGGCCCGTATTAAAGTTGATCTTGACTTACTATAAGAGAAAGCTTGAGAAAAATTACCTTGTATAGTAGCCATCATAACCATAGGTACCAGCTTTGACGGGAAGAGCTTGGTTGGTAGATTATGCCCGGGGGTGATTTATTTAAGAAAATTCTAAAAAGTGTTTTACAGGATTTAAAATATTTTGTATTTAGTACAGTGGTGGTTCTGGCCTATCTTCCCCCGGGGCAAAATTTTGATTAGCCTCCCCCTCCTGTCTGCCAAAGATTTGTAGGCCAAACTTTTCATTTATTCACACAATTTTGCCAACTGCGCCCTCTATTGAATTTAATAGAAATGAAATTTCAAAAATTACAAAATTATTGCAACCGTTTGATTATTTGTTTTAAATTTTATGTCCCAAAAATTTCCCGCCTTTGATTTAGTATCAATTTCAAAATGGTGAGCCCTGATCCTGAGAATAAGATCTGGACTCCATGGTTAGGAATAAACATAAGGAGCCGCTACATATGTTATCTTAATAATGACTGTAGTTATGGCCTGGGGAAGCTTTGCGTGCATTCTGAATTTGGTATGCCAGCAATCGTCTGCTCACATAGATAGATCGTGTATTTCAAAAAGCCCAAGAGCCATATACACACAAAAAATATGAAAATAGAAAAATTACAACAGAGCAAATTACAAACACACATTAACATGAATACATAGCGAAAAATACCTTCTGGTAAAATACCAAAAAAAAAATAACTTTAATTCCATATAATTAATAATAATTAATTGCAAAAACATTTCCTTCTTTTTAATCCCTTCTCTATGTACGCACCAATACGAAATCTTGTGGTTGGATTACTACTTTGTAAGATATTTGGAAGCAGCAAAACAATCCCATGTACGTAATTTTCCCTTAAATCAGAGAGCACCGGGCACTTTCGGAGAAAATGGTCCAAATCTTCGTCCTCATCCCTACAAAGAGGACACACATACCGACCATCAGGATGTACTATCCCCCTGTCGAAAACCATTTGCCTGCTCTGGATTGGAAGGCAATTCGCCCTAAGCTGAATCCATCGACATAAAATCATAGCCGGTAAATTGAATTTAAAATAAATTTCCTCTCCAAAACTAGGTTTAGCCTGATTATACTGATTCAATGTAGTAGAATTTAAAGCCAGCCCTTGCCAATACTGAATTTCTTGACCCTCTAAGATAATTTGTACCTGACTTACTAAATCTGTTGGTAGATCACGGGAACCAAGACCGTCATTCCATAAGTAAGCCATTCCCACTCTTTCTAGTAATGACCTAATTTGGGATGGCCACGACCTTTTCGAATCATAGCTCAACATCTGATAATAAGCAGCACTTACTAGTCTGTCTTCATTGCACCTAATGATCTTCAACCAAAATCTAAGCATATTACGGGAAAAAAATATAATAAAACAGGATTCGGAAAATGGTATGTGTTAATTTTTACTTATTTGCACATGAAACACATTGCTGTAAAAGATTTGGTCAGTTTTGTTAACATTAAAAGACTCAGTGGTGCCAGTTTACGAAACGTAGGGGGAGGGGGAGGATTTTTCTTTTTAATGAAGACAAAGAATGTGCGTTAGTCAAAATCAAGGGGGAGGAGTATTTTAGTTAAGGGGGCAAAGGATGAGGGAATTGCACCTCTTCCCAGTGGGTGCCACTACAAAGACTTCCTACTTTTTGACTAATTAATCGGATTCTTTAAGGTTGAAAATCCCTAGAAGTTTAACATCAAACTCGAAACATGCAGCCATGGATATTCACGTTCCTAGTATTTGGTAACACAATTATGGAATATAATATTTGTTGACTGACAGAATATTGCAAAAGAAAAAACGGTTAGTAATAAAAATTATTGGAAATTCGTAATAATCTGCTTGATAACTTACTGGGGCATGGTTAGTATAAAATACGTTAGTGAATAAATTCAGTTTCTGCGTAGTCTATTGTGTAGTGAAGCCATAAATAATCGAGATAATTTTGATTTTTACTAATTAATTCGGATTAATCCTAATAAAATACCTTTCGGCGACCACTCTGTTCTTGATCTGTAATGAAAGCGGTTGTCTGTGTCCACTCGGAGATAATCAGCTTAGCCTAAGCGAAAGAAACTACTTTGCTGTTATATTTTAATTAAATAATTATTTAATTAAATCGTTATTTATTTAATTAAATAGTTGGTTAGGTTAGGTATTTGATATAATGTATTTTGGGTGGCCTGATTTGGGTGGTTGTATTTCCCATAATTTTGTTACTAAAGTTTGATATTTTCATCATATTTTGGTATATTTCATCAGTACTAACATAACTTCACTTCTTTGGTGTTGTCGCGATGACTCGCAAGTATCTACCTTTCATAGGATTTTTAAAAGTGTGTTACTTTGGTGGATTCTTCCTCTGGAATTTTCCTGAGGTGTGTAGAAACTGTCAAACGAGAAAACCTGGGTCATAGCAGAAAAATGAGGTTATTCATAGCCATTAAAAAAAAAAAGAAGAAAATGAGAACAAAAAAGCGAAGGTCTTGGCTGAAATATCTACATTTTTTGTTTCTTTGGTCAAGGCGGGAATAGCCTCGTTGTCCTATGTTTTCTCGTTTTATCATGTTTGGCCACTGTGACCTCAGAAATTATTACAAGCAGAAATTGAAAGGTCAAATCTTACAAATTTGACTGAGTGCCAGATGCACAATTTTGATTTTTCTTCTTTTTTTTTCTTTTTTTAGAAAAGTTTAGTTTTTTTATCGTCAGTCTGGTATCAAAAGGACAAATCTCCATTTTAGCAAAATTCCACAGGCGAGGAAGAAATTTTTCTTTTTTTGTAATGCTGAATTACAAATGTTTGAACGGAGAATCCATAGCTAATTTAATTTTTCTTGTCTCAGAAATGGAGATACGAGTTTCTAATGGCCTAATAACACTAATATAAACAACAATAAATATAAGGTGCGCAATGTTGCAATATTCTAAAAATACAGCTATTTAGAATAAAAAGCTATTTTTTCACCCTTGGAAGAACGTTTGGAGTTAGCCCCCTCCCCTGCAAAAGATTTTGTGGCCTCTCTTCATCATTGAATTTCTCCACTGCAAAAGTACCTGTATTCTGGGCTTTTTAAACCACTATGTTGATTAAGAGAGTCAAAAGTAAATATTTTTTCCTTTTTTTTAAAACAAAAATTTGTTTTGTCAAAATTTTATTTTCGCATGAAAATAAAGAATATAAGTATGTCTGCCAGAAAAGCGATGTGCTCCCGTATTAGAATTTCACTATTCTCAACATTGTTATTCCTTCGCACGTTTGGCGGCTGTTGATCGTACCAATATGATTCTACCCTTTTCCCCTTTTTATCAGATACATGGAATATAAAATAACTACATTTTTTCCATATGAGAAGCTGGTAGTTTTTAGAGCATAAGAAATGTTTTAAGTGCGAGTTTTAACATGATTTACATTGTTTGCTCTAATTTTTACTAAAAACGATGCTTGTATTCCTTATATTTTGGATTAAGCTGTATTTCAAGGGTAATTCGTTGGTTATCGTACGAATTTTCATATCTTATTCCTTTTAGATATAAGGAATAATATTTTTAATCACAACATATAATGTTAAATGCCATCAAGGCTGAATCCAGGATTTTTGTTGGGGGGGGGGGATACAGAAAAAAACTTTAAAAACACATCAGAAATTTATTTATATGAATTTTGTTGCGTTTTTAGGAGTCGGAAAGATATTTCGGGGGAGGGGGTTCCCCCCCCCCCCGCCATGGATACGGCCTTGTTTGCTAATAGTGCTGATTTGTTTACCTAATCTTAGTGTTTTTGGAGTTTTATTTAAAGGTAGTTGACCTTATTTCGGACATGTTTTGTTTTTAATTGTTGTTTTACAGTATACTTGCTTAAATAATAAATGGTCGTTTTTTAAAACCTTTAGTGCTAACTGCGTTTTATAGTTGTTTTTTTCGGTTTAGATCTTGACAATGTAGAAGATGAACGAAATAATTCTAGGAAAATATTTTGCGTTGGAAGGCCTGCAAGGAATATTAGCGGAAACGCCTTTAGAGTGGCGGAAGATAAATTTGTACAAGAAGTTCCTGAGTGATAGATATCATGAGAATAAGAGGAAAGAAGAGAAATAGAGAAGGCATTTAAATGTGAATTAAGGTGTGAAAGGGAGGCTATGGATAAAATTGCCGAGGATCTAGAAGATGGGGCTAATCGTCACATTAAGAAATTGAGAGGAAGTATGCCAGTCTGGACCTGTCCCAGTAAAAGATGGAAGCAATGCCTCAATTAGTGATTAGGAAAGCGTTAATGAGAGATGCGCTGAAAAATTTAAGGATGTGTTAATCCGTGCTAGAGCTGTAGGAAATGATATACAAAAGAATGAAATAATATTCGACAGTTTAGAAGCGAGGAGTTATGGGCAGTACTAAAAGGATTAAAAAACAATATGCCTCTAGACAGGGGCGTCGTTTAGGGGTGGAAAGGGGGGGGGGGAGTTGACCCCCCCCGTCAATAAAAATGCTGGAGATTCGCCCCTGCCTTTAGGTGCTAATACTGTGATGAATGAGTTTCTGAAATATGGTGATTACACAGTTAAATTTAAATTATCAAAGGTTCTGAATACAATTTATGAAAAAGGGAAGTACTTAGCAAAGTTTAGAAAAACTTGAATAAAAAAGCTGATAACTATGAATATGTCAATGAAACAGGTATTAGATTTGATTTCTGTGGGAAGTGAATTACACAGGATAGATGATACATTTAGATAAAAAGATGATGGAGACTAATTTCTAAGAGAAGGGTTGGAATTGCGAAGAGGCCCCTTTTGTCCTCAGTTTTATAGATTTTGAACATGCATTTGATTCAGCAAATAGAAAAGCTTTGGTGAAGGTCCTATCCTTGTATGGTATAGCTTCCAAGATAAGTACATAAGGGTGATTGGTGTTATGTGCTTCGCTGTATTTTGCTATACTATGGAACGTTGCATAGGTTATGAGAGAGCATGGTAACAAATGAGTAGGTAAAACCCTTCTAAGCTGAGATTTTGCAGTTGATTTGAATGTACTAGATAAAACATTAATGAAGTGAATGGATTTCGAAGATATATTTTGCATATGTTGTAGTTTCCATAATTTTGGTACTAAAGTTTTATTCTTCATCATATTTTGTTATATTTCATTCTGATTAACCTAACTTCACTTTTTGAGTGCAGTTGGTGTTATACGTGAGTATCTTAGTGTGTTCTGGACGCGCCATCCCCCCCCCCAATATTTTTGGCATTCGGTAAAATTCTCACCGATGGCGAAAATTTCGGCAGAAATTTTGCAAAATCGGTCGAAATTCAGCAAAATTCTTAATTTCTGCAGAAAATTCGGCATAAATCTGGTAGCGATCCGGTAAAATTTACGAAGATCGCCTCCCTAATAAAATGAGCCTCAGGACGCCCCTGGGCCTAACTATGCTTGACAAAACACTCAAACATTGTACTGTAGACAATTCGAAACATTGAATTCATTTTTCTTTCATAAAAAATTTTTCTCTTTAATTTTCTCTTAGTATGTTTTGCCACCCCTGAGGTGCTTACCTTCCCCCATAAATCTGGCCCTACTTGAGCCCATTTAAGGGCTCAAAATGGAATTTACTCCAGAAGTAAGTGGCCTATTAAATTTTGAAAGAGCATGAAGTCTTCAATGGATGGATTCACTTTCTTCTAACCTAAATTATGTAAATATGTATAAATTTATCCTTTTATTTTACTGACATAATACCTTTAAAGGAGACCCTGCCATAAAATGTTAATTTAAATTCTAACATTTCCTTCAGAAGAACCCACAAAAGACTGCTATTTAAAAAACCTGGTGGGAAAATTATAGTTTAGCAACTTTTTGCTATATTAGAAAGGGGTTAGGTTTGGAATATGAAACTTCCAGTAATGAATCTAGGGTCAAAAAAATACTCAGTGAAAGTAATGCCAAAGTTACATTCAGGGACGTATCTACAGTATTTTATTAAGGGGGGGGGTGCTATCGAAGTAGGTGCTATTCAAGCGGCAATAAAGAAAAGTAACTATTTAACAAACACGCTTAGTTCTAACCCGAGTTCTAACCTTAGATCTGCCCTAAGATGGATGGATGATAGACTATCAATAACTGAATTACATCATTTTTATACAACCCTGGAAAAGGCTTATACCAGCTTTGACTCTCGCTCAGACTATCTGCCTTGGCCTAATCTCCAATTAGCCATGGTCCGATGGCAACTTGATTTTGATTCAAAAATTAACGGTGAGTTTAAAAATAGTAGGGAATACATTATAAACAATAAGAACACTTTAAACAATCATAAATATAATTGCTGGTGCTTGGTTTTTACTAAAATTGTTAGCAATGAGCTGCTGCAGACGACAGTAGTAGAACGTAAACAAGCTTTTGGGTGGACGAAGGTGAATGTCATATACACTCGGCTTTTTTCAATCAAATTCACTACTAACGGCGCAGTACATATCCCTCCTTCACTTGTGCCAACCCCCACACCCAGCACGGGATGCACAATCTCATAATTGAACCAAGCTCTATTCTAATAGCCCCTTGCATCGTGCTATTCATTTGCTCGTAATTTTGAATGGATTTTGCCTCTGTAAGATTTAATTTGTTGTAATAAACTTTTAATATTCGTTATTTATTTAAATATTATTTGTGATTTTTCATTAAATTGATTTTTTTTTTAGGGTTTGCCGATTTATATAAGTGAACAGCATTAATATCAGCGGGCCTAATAAAAATTGCCAGGGATGCCAATTGGAAGGGTAAATTCACTCCTAGAGTTTAAAAATTATCTTCCCCTTTGTATTCGCAAGCAAAGCTTGGTCTCCTAATGCTGCGTGATAAAACTGATAACAACAGAAAAATATTTGAAAAGATATTTTTGGTATATTTCGTTATGATTAGCCTAACTTCACTTCTTGAGTCTGGTCGGGATATTTAACAAGTACCAAAAAATCTAATTAATAACATAATTCTGGGTTGATAGCTGAAAATTGACAAATCCAATTATGCATAAATGTCTTGTATTTTCGGTGCAAGTTCCTGAAGGTGGCTTGTCGCAAAATTGCCTGTTGCAAAGTGATCATAGCAACAGTGAATTGCCTGCAACAGTGAATCGCCTGATGCAAAGCTTCTGAGTAAAAAAGAAAAAAACTCAGTTGTAAACTGAAATTCGCTCAAACAAACTAGTCATGATAGCCTTCCGAGCAATTTGATCAGGTGTGCGGGCAGTAAGTACGTAGATCCGCAATTCAAACTCAATTGTAGACTGAAATTCGTTCAAACAAATCAGTCTTGATTGCCTTCTGAGCAATTTGATCAGGTGCAGAGGCAAATATCCAGCATTTTCATCGGGGGGGGGGGGGCAAGAGGGGTCCATATCCAGATAGTCAAAGGGCATGTGATGTATAATACTTTTTTCCATATTGTGGGAGGGGGGAATTGCCCGCCCTCGCCCCCACCCAATGACGCCCCTGATCAGGTGTTTGTGCAGTGAGTAGGCCCGTAGATCCGAAATATGCTTCCAGTTCTTACATCAATAATGTTTCTATAAATCAGACATTTTCTTAAATTTTGGGAGAATAGGAACACGAGTCTTGGAACAAAGATTAGGATACAAGAAGCCTCGGTAATGATGGTGGAGGAGCATGGTTCTGGAATGTGGGCGTTTCAAATGTAGAAGAAGACATGTTAGATGCTTTTCAGAGGAATTGTCTAAGAACAGGTTTAGTCGAACCACTCGTTCCTGTGTAAAACGTCTCCATAAGCTGGAAAACATTACAGTACCTAACTTACTTACCAATCAAGGCCCTGAAATGAACGGGAAAGGGGAGTAAAAAAAAAATACATTGCCAAGTTTTCTAAATTAAGAGAAATTTTTGATATCGGAAAGAAATTAATAATTTAGTGTCCTTTATTAATATCGGTAAAGCAGTGTTCACAGTACGTACGTAATTTTCAATGCTAAGTGGTTGTACGTCTCGTCAGATACATCATTTCGCACTTACGTGTTTCACACTGACGTATAATCATCATAATTATCGTCTAAAATCATTACAATTGTCATAAACAAGACCATATCCACGGGGAGGGGGGTTGTAAGGGGGTTCGACCCCCCCACCTCCGAAATATTTGTTCGACTCGTAACAACGTAACAAAAATTAATATAACAAAATTTCGATGCGTTTTTTAAAGCTTTTTTTGGTAAAAAAAACCCAAAAAGTCCTTTTGTACTCCCCCCCCCCCCAAAAAAAATTGATTTGACCCTGGTCATAAGCAATCTATTCTGAATTAAAAATGCGGAACAGAGATGGACATCTAAGCTCTGAACAAGTACGAATTTTTTTCTAAGAAAATGTATTAATTTCTTTTCAAAATTTATTTTACTCATCTAGAAATTCAATTTTGTTGCTTCTATATGGGTTTTTCCATCCTCGAGTCTACTTGATACTACCTACCTTACGGACAAGATTTGCCCCGTAAGGTTACATAACGTAACGCAAAGCCTTAAGTTATGTTAATGTGAAAGGGCTTACGGCGTACTGTGAAAGAGCCATAAGCTTGCCCATACAGGTTGTAGGCAATCCTCATGCAGGTTCAAAGCGCCTGCTTTTTCAAAAAACTTTATTACTGCAAGTGCTGGCAAAAGTGTATGTACGTAGCTCGTATTTAGTGCTATATTTTGGTTGTTTGTGTTTCCACAGCTGCAAGGTCGTACCCAGAGAGGGGGGGGGTTGACCCCCCTGGATATAAACAAATTTTGTTTGTTTTTTTTTAATTTTTTTGTACCCCCCCCCTCCCCCCCCGAAAAAATCTTTGAGTAAAACCCCCTCCGAAAAAAAATCCTGGGTACGGCCTTGTACAGCTGTTAGCAGGAGGGTTTTTACCGATTTTTCGTTTTCTATTCGTTTCGTCGCCATGGTTAGCCATTATTCATGTCTTATATTACACTTGGAGGAGTAATGAAGTGGTGTTATTTCGTCAAAATCTTGGGGGGGGGGCAAAGTTGGAGCCAATTTTCCCAAATCAAGTGGAAATGACTGTAAAAACTGAAAAATGAGCCATTTGGTACCATAAAGGTACTATATCAAACAGTTCGTGGTAACGAACTGTAAGTAAGGAGCGACCCGGCTCCATGGTACCCGAAACTCTAGAAAACGGGTTTTTGATACCAATAGATACATCAAAAGAATCAGATTTCAATGCTGATTTCAAATATATAACTTTCATCAAGTTTAGTGCTACCGATCAAAAGTTACGTGCCTGAGAAAATTTGGCTGATTTTGAAAAAAAGGGGAAAGACCCCCTAAAAGTTATAGAACCTTAATAAAAATCACACCATCATATTCAGCGTATCAGAGAACCCTACTGGAGAGGTTTCAAGCTCCTATCTACAAAAATGTGGGATTTTGTATTTTTTGCCAGAAGAAAGATCACGGATGCGTGTTTATTATTATTATTTTTTTTTTTTATTTTTTTTCCAGGGGTGATCGTATCGACCCAATGGTCCTAAAATATCGTGGGAGGGCCCATTGAAATGAAAATTAAAAGTTCTAGTTCCCTTTTTAGGTGACCAAAAAAAATTGAGGGCAACTAGGCCCCCTCCCACGCTTTTTTTTCCCAAAGTCACCCGATCAAAATTTTGAGATAGCCATTTTGTTCAGCATGGTCGAAAATATGATAAATATGTCTTTTAGGATGACTTAATCCCCCGAAGTCCCCAGGGGGAGGGCTAAAAGTTATGAACTTTACCCAATGTTAACATATGGTATTGGTTATTGGGAAGTATACAGAAGTTTTCAGGAGGGTTTTTTTCTGGTAGTGGGGGGGGGTGGGTCGGGGTTTATGTTGAAAGATCTGTCCATGAAGGAAGTTTTCATGGGGGAAGGGAAATTGCCAGGAAGGGGGCGCCGGACTTGCCAGCATTATTTATTGGTTATTGGGAAGTATACAGACATTTTCAAGAAGGATTTTTTTCTGGAGGGGGGGACTAGAGGAGGGGGTTACTCTGGAGAATGTTTACTTGGAGGATGTTTCTTTGGGGTAAGGGACATTTCTATGAAGGGGGCGCCGGATTTCCAAGCATTATTTAAAAAACGATCAGAAATTAAATAAAAAATAAGTTTTTTCAACTGAAAGTAAGAAGCAACATTAGAACTTAAAACGAACAGAAATTATAACGTATGTGAGAAGGTTCTCCCCCAAGTCAATACCTCGCTCTTTACGCTACAGTTTTTTTTAGCGCTTTCAAAAGAGCTATCTATTCTAATTAAACGGTCTTTGTGATTCAGGGGTTTGTGAATCAATTTTTTTTTTAACTTTTAACGTAAAGAGCGTGGTATTGACTAAGGGGAGAACCCTTTCATATACGTAATAACATATACGTAATAAAAAAAAAACAATAAAAAAACAAGCGAGACGGATCAATAGTAATCCAAACTTTTAAAAACGGAATTTTGATGTCAATAAACGTATTAAAAGAATGTGTTTATAAAGCTGATTCTAAATATATAAATTTTATTAAGTTTAGTATTACTCATCAAAGGCTACGAGCCTGAGAAAATTTACCCGATTTTTTAAAGAGGGGGAAACATCCCCTACAAGTGAAATAATTTTAATGGAAATCCCACCGTCAGATTCAGCGTATCAGAAAACCCTATTACATAAGTTTCAAGCTCATATCTGCAAAAATCTGCAACTTTGTATTTTTTGCCAGAAGAAAAATATACGAATATAGAAGTTAGTTACGTAAGTTAATTTGTAAATTACGTCATAACCAAATTTAGAGACATCCATTTAGCAAAAGAAGAGCAAAATTTTTTGCAAATTTTGTTTACTTATTCAATGACGGTGAGCCAAAATAAAAGCTGCATTAACTGAAAAACGATCAGAAATTAAATAAAAAAAAACAAGTTTTTTAAACTGAAAGTAAGGAGTGACATTAAAACTTAAAACGAACAGAAATTGTTCCGTATATGACAGGGGCTTTCCCCTCCTCAACGCCTCGCTCTTTACGCTTAAGTTTGACTCTGTCTCAAAACTTAATTTTTTAAAACAATAAAAAACTTTAGCGTAAAGAGCGGGGCGTTGAGGAGGGGACAGCCCCTTTCATATACGGAATAATTTCTGTTCGTTTTAAGTTTTAATGTCGCTCCTTACTTTCAGTTTAAAAAACTTGTTTTTTTTTATTTAATAGTACTATAAAAGTTGACACTTGAATTATGTAGTTGATACTGCAGTAGAGTTGCTCGTCTGGATTTGCTGGGGCCCCCGTACAAACAGGTTTTTCTAGTAGTTACAGGTTTTTCTAGTAGTTACAGGTCATGACGCAGTTTCAAAGTTCACTGCCTTTTTGGTGATAAGCTAAAAAAAAACCAGCACGTCTTGTTTCATTGTTATGCAATTATTTTTTGTATGTAATCAGGTTCCATATTTGATTCTCCATCAGTTTCGAATCGTTTATACTCGAGATAGCATTTTTTGTAATTACATAGAAAAAATGGATAATTCTAACCTTTTTCTGGTGAGTAAAAAATATTAGCATTATTAAAAAGAAATTGTCATTAAGTTAAGGAAGAAATTCTTTCCTTACACTAGAACTAAGGGTACTTATGTACTTAGAAGCTTGTTGTTTTTAGGAGTTGAAAAAACCTCTAATTCTCTTATAGGTTGAAATTTACGGTGTGATTTTTTATAAAGATCAGTGGTCTTTTTAGGGAATGTTTTTTGAAAAAAGTGCTTAGCTTTTAGATCGGTAATTTGGGATTATAATAAAATTTTTTTTTTTTAATGTTTTAATTTTTAAAAAACCTTTCTTTTTTTTCAAGATAAGTGGCTTTTTTTTTTTTTTTTTTTAAAGGAATAATAGAAGTGAAAAAAACCACCGTGTGGGAAAAAAGCTAGATATGACGAACCATCATTAATACAGCCCACAATAGCGTCTGTTATCAAATTCGCTGGAAAAGTTACTCGCGATCCGGACCATCCATCGAACACTCAACTTATAGCGACAGAACCCTCTGACTCCCGCGTTGGCTCCATGGCAAACCCCCCTCAAGTATTACAAAGGAGTTCAGATATAGAAGTCCAATCAGAATTTGTAAGTATATACATAATTTTTTTCTATCCTTATTTTCAAAAATAAGACAAAATTTTCTCAGGCGCATAGCTTTTTAAAAACTTAAAATTTTTGTATCTTTTAAAAGAACATTACGGGGATTGAGAGACACAGTTGACAAAGACCGAGTGAAATTTCTGGACTCGATTGTCAATAAATACGAATATTTTATGTTAAATATGTATTTTTTGTATCTTTTAAAAGAGCTTTACGGGGATTGAGAGACTCTGTTGCATAATTCCGTGTGATTTTTCTTTACTTGATGGTCATTAAAAACGAAAGCTCCCTGTTTTCAAAATCCCTTTTTCTTCTGAGGCTTGGAGCATTTGGTGACTAGATATTACACGTAATGAAATTTAGCACGGAGGTTCAGTTGTACAGGGGTTTCAGTTATACAGGGATTCAGTTACATGGGGGTTCTTTGTGTTAAATAAGTAGTTTTTGTATCTTTTAAAAGAACTTTACGGGGATTGAGAGACTCAGTTGCCTAATTCCGTGTGATTTTTATTTACTTGATGCTCATTAAAAACGAAATTTTTTTGTTAAATAAGTAGTTTTTGTATCTTTTAAAAGATCTTTACGGGGATTGAGAGATTCAGTTGCCTAATTCCGTGTGATTTTTATTTACTTGATGCTCATTAAAAACGAAATTTTTGTGTTAAATAAGTAGTTTTTGTATATTTTAAAAGAGCTTTACGGGGATTGAGAGACTCAGTTGCCTAATTCCGTGTGATTTTTATTTACTTGATGGTCATTAAAAACGAAATTTTTATGTTCAATAAGTAGTTTTTGTATCTTTTAAAAGATCTTTACGGGGATTGAGAGACTCAGTTGCCTAATTACGTGTGATTTTTATTTACTTGATGGTCATTAAAAACGAAATTTTAGTGTTAAATAAGTAGTTTTTGTATATTTTAAAAGAGCTTTACGGGGGTTGAGAGACTCAGTAGCCTAATTCCGTGTGATTTTTCTTTACTTGATGGTCATTAAAAAAGAAATTTTTATGTTAAATAAGTAGTTTTTGTATCTTTTAAAAGATCTTTACGGGGTTTGAGAGACACAGTTGCCTAATTCCGTGTGATTTTTATTTACTTGATGGTCATTAAAAAAGAAATTTTATTGTTCAATAAGTAGTTTTTTTATCTTTTAATAGAGCTTTACGGTGATTGAGAGACTCAGGTGCCTAAGTCCGTGTAACTTGGTGGTCATTAAAAACAAAATTTGTGTGTTAAATAAGTAGTTTTTGTATCTTTTAAAATAGCTTTAATGGGTTTGAGAGACTCTGTAATGCACTAATTTTTCAGTAAAGACACTCAATATCCTAAAAGTGTTTAATTAAAACTTTTTTAAAACTTCAAAATTTTTCAACTTTATTTATTTCTTTCTTTATGTACATAACTTAAAATGTCAAAATATGCTTACAGTTCTAACAATTGCGCTCTGTGATTGGTCAGAGACACGATGTGACTTTCCCACTGGCATTCTATGACAGGTTATTGACAGCGCTCTGTGATTGGTCAGAGACACGATGTGACTTTCCCACTGGTATTCTCTGACTGGTTATTGACACAACCTAATCTATTGCATGTATTAAATCAGTATTTTTTACGCAGTGGAACGATAAACACATAAGTCATATCTTTAAAAAAAAAGTGAAGATGGAACATTTTAATAAAGTGTGTTTACATAACAAGGTTATTGTAGCATTGAATGCCGACAAAGAGAAATATTTAAACTTTGAAACAAGTACAGGTGGTAGCACTCTTGGAAATGTCTGCATGCATTGTCATGACAGTAAGGAATTAAATTTCTTTGGAATACCGAAAAAATTCAACTCTTATGTTGGTGGTTATGCGAGATTGAGATCTCCAGAGATGATTGCACTCAAAGAGAATGCCAACATAAAAATAATCATTGATGATAGAGGACAACTCCTTGCTACTGTTGCAGGTAACACATTACCTACTGATACATCCAATCGTCACCTTTCAGGTATTAGCATTCAACGGAAGATCAATAAAAGAAAGGCCTACTCTTCTACTAATATCGTAAACCATATCTTGTCTACTTGCCGAAACTGTTACCTGTGTAAAAATAATGTGATAATAGACAGTGAAATTGCCAGAAAAATAAAAAGGGCATTGTCAGAAAATATCACGATGGAATATAAAGATGAATCGATGAAAAACAAAACACCAGCAAACGTTACTGCCATTGGTCAAACAGTCATTGAACCAAATAATACCAAAGACGAAAAGCATATTGAGCCTTTTGATGAGACACCAGTAAAAATTGTGTATGACTCAAAATGGAATAATGATTATTCTACTGACTACGAACTAAGAGAAGACAATAGCTATAATATCAAGAGAGAACATGGTGAACTATTTTATGGAACAGATTCAAAATGTCCAAAGTTAATTGTTGATATTAATAATGTATCATAATATATTTATTGTATTAATATTCTACATAGCATTATTTCATTAAAAATATATTTTGCATTACATTGTTATGTGTTCATTATTTTTAGAGTAAGCTAGCATATCAAACGTTTAGAATGTCTAATAAAACGTCGGAGATGTAAGAAAAGGAATGTGCATACATCTATTGTCAGACACATGGGGACAAATTTTTTCTTGAATTCACCTCCTGGATAAATAAAAAAAAAGACATTTCATTCAAGAAATTATGACGAAACTCTAAGTAAGCTACAAACTCTGTCTTGAAGTTACCTCATGGATACACAATGCTGAAATTTCATTTAAGAACTTATCAAAAATTGTAAGTAAAATAGATTTCTTGACTTCTCTTCCGGGACACAATACAGATATTTAATTCAAGAAATAATAATAACATCGCAAGTACGTAATAAAGTCTTTATTGTTTTCCCCTATTGGATACACACTACTGAAATTTCATTCAAGAAATTATGAAGGACTTCTAAATAGGTAACACACTCATGTTACCTCATGGATACACAATGCAGAAATTTCCTTTAAGAAATTATCAAAAATTTTAAGTAAGTAGCAAATTCTTTCTTGAATTCACCTCCTGTGTAAATAAAAAAGACAGTTAATTAAAGAAATTATGAAAAAATTGTAAGTAAGTAGCAAATTCTTTCTTGAATTCACCTGATGAATAAACAAAAAAGACATTTCGTTCGAGAAATTATGACAAAATTCCAAGTAAGTAACAAACTCTTTATTGTTTTCATGACTTAGATACACGTTCTAGAAATTTAATTCAAGAAATTATGAAAAAATTATAAGTAAGTAGCAATTTATTTCTTGAAGTCAACTCTTGGATACACAATACGGAAATTTCATTTAAGAAATTATGAAAAAAAAAAATTTCTTTATTTTATTCAACTATTTGATAAACAATACAGAAATTTAATTAAAGAAATTATGAAAATATTTGTAAGTAATTAAAAAACTCTTTTTTTTTTCACCTCTTTGATATACAGTAAATATACTTCATTCAATAAATTATTAAAAAATCGCAATTAATTAACTTTTTTTCTCTTTATCAAAAACAATTTTCACTTAGCTACACGATGTAGAAATTTAATTCAAGAAATTAGGAAAAAAAATCTCAGTAAGTAAAAATTTCTTTCTTGAAGTCAACTCATGGATACACAATACTGAAAATTAATTAAAGAATTCCATGAATTATATACACCATGTAGAAATTTGATTCAAGAAATTATGAAAAAATTCTCAGTAAGTAACTATTTCTTTCTTGAAGTCGTCTATTGGATACACAATGCTGAAATTTCATTCAAGAAATTATGAAAATATTTGTAAGTAAGTAACAAACTCTTTATTGATTTCACCTATTGGATATACAGTACAGATACTTCATTCAAGAAATTGTGAAAAAATCGCAAGTAAGTAACTTTTTTTTTTCTCTTTATCACAAACAATTTTCACTTAGCTAAATGATGTAGAAATTTAATTCAAGAAATTATTGAAAAATTCTCAGTAAGTAACAATTTCTTTCTTGAAGTCAACTCTTGGATACGCAATACGGAAATTTTATTCAATAAATTATTAAAAAATTGTAAATAAGTACCAAATTATTTATTTATTTCACCTGTTGGTAAAAAAAAAAAAAAAAAAAAATACATTTCTTTAAAGAAATTAATACAAAATTCTAATTAACTAACAAACTTTATTGTTTTAACGAGTTAGATATACGATGTAGAAATTAAATTCATGAAATTATGAAAAAAATTCTCAGTAAGTAACCATATATTTCTTGAAGTTAACTCTTGGATACACAATAAGGAAATTTCATTCAATAAATTATGAAAATATTTTTAATTAAGTAAAAAACTCTTTATTAATTTCATCTCTTTGATATACAGTGCAGATACTTCATTAAAGAAATTATGAAAAAATCGCAAGTAAGTAGCTTTTTTTTTTCTTTATAACAAAAAAATTTAAATTAGATAAACGATTTGGAAAATTTTAAAAAAGCAAATTTGAAAAAAATTCTAAGTAAGTATCTATTTATTTATCTAAGTCAACTCTTTGATACACAATACTTAAATTTCATTCAAGAATTTCATGACTTAGATAAACGATGTATAAATTTGATTCAAGAAATTATGAAAAAATTCTCAGTAAGTAAAAATTTCTTTCTTGAAGTCGTCTCTCGGATACACAATGCGGAAATTCCATTCAAGAAATTATGAAAATATTTGTAAGTAAGTAAAAAACTCTTTATTGATTTCACCTCTTGGATATACAGTACAGATACTTCATTCAAGAAATTGTGAAAAAATCGCAAGTAAGTAACTTTTTTTTTCTCTTTATCACAAACAATTTTCACTTAGCTAAATGATGTAGAAATTTAATTCAAGAAATTATTGAAAAATTCTCAGTAAGTAACAATTTCTTTATTGAATTAAACTCTTGTATACTAAATACGTAAATTTTATAAAATAAATTTTTAAAAATTTTTACCTAATTAGAAATTAATTTCTTGAATTAAACGTTTGGATAAACAAAAAAAAAAAAAAAAAAAAGACATTTCTTTAAAGAAATTATTAAAAAATTAAAATTAATTAAAAAAATTTTTTTTTTTAACTTTTTTTATATAAGTTTTAGAAATTAAATAAATTAAATTTTTAAAAAAATTATAAGTAATTAACCATTTCTTTCTTGAAGTTAACTCTCGGATACACAATACGGAAATTTCAGTAAATAAATTATTAAAATATTTTTAAGTAAGTAACAAAATATTTATTAATTACACATATTTTATTTACAGTGAATATAAATCAATAATTAAACTAGTACAAAATCTCAATTACGTAGCTTTTTTTTTTCTTTATCAAAAAATATTTTAAATTAGCCAAACGAGTTTTGGACTTTAAATAAAGAAAATATGAAAAAATTTTCATTAATTAAAAAATTACTTATCGTAGTCCACTCTTGGATAAACACAATAAGGAAATTTCATTCAAGAAATTATAAAAAATATTTGTAAGTAAGTAACAAGCTCTTTATTGATTTCACCTCTTGAATATACAGTACAGATACTTCATTCAAGAAACGTGATTAAACACGTTTTGAAACTACATGCTATTTGTATGCATTTCCTTGGCACCTTTCCAAACGAACAGGGAGTCCCCACTGGTTCCTACACCGTGCAAAAAAGTGAGCAGTACTAAAACTCCACGTGTTCAACCCGACTGTGTTTTTAGGGGGCAATACGGAGATATCTGCAAATTCTACATAGCTTTATTACATTTTTTTACGGTTCATTGAGACGACGTGACGTGCGCGCCCGTAACTTCGGCTAAATGAACCTTAAAAAAATGAAATAAAGCTGTGTCGAATTTGCATATCTCTCCTTATTGGTCCCTAAAAAACCAGTCTGGTTGAAAACGCGGAGTTTTCGTACTGCTCACTTTTTTGCAATGTGTAGGAAACAGTGGGGAATCCCTGTTCGTTTGGAAAGGTGCCAAGGAAAGGCATACAAATAGCATGTAGTTTCAAAACGTGTTTAATCACGTTTCTTGAATGAAGTATCTGTACTGTATATTCAAGAGGTGAAATCAATCAAGAGCTTGTTACTTACTTACAAATATTTTTTATAATTTCTTGAATGAAATTTCAGTCTTGTGTGTATCCAAGAGTTGACTTCGAGAAGGAAATTGTTACTTACTGAAAATTTTTTCATAATTTCTTGAATTAAATTTCCCACATCGTGTAGCTAAGTGAAAATTGTTTGTGATAAAGAAAAAAAAGCTACTTACTTGCGATTTTTTCATAATTTCTTGAATGAAGTATCTGTACTGTATATCCAAGATGTGAAATTAATAAATAGTTTGTTACTTAATTACAAATATTTTCATAATTTCTTGAATGAAATTTACGTATTGTTTATCCAAGAGTTAACTTCAAGAAAGAAATGGTTACTTACTTAGAATTTTTTAAAATATTAAATGTATTTTTTTTATACATATTTTAAAATAAAATTTAAAAAAAAAAATTTTTTTTATTTATATGAATTTTGTAAATTTTTATTGTAAGAAATTTCTTTTTTTTTTTTTTTTGTTTATCCAAAAGGTGAATTCAATAAAGAATTTTCTACTTAGTTACAATTTTTTCATAATTTATTGAATAAAATGTCCGTATTTCGTATCCAAGAGTTGACTTCAAGAAAGAAATTGTTACTTACTGAGAATTTTTCAATAATTTCATGAATTAAATTTCTACATCATTTAGCTAAGTGAAAATTGTTTGTGATAAAGAGAAAAAAGTTACTTACTTGCGATTTTTTCACAATTTCTTGAATGAAGTATCTGTACTGTATATCCAAGAGGTGAAATCAATAAAGAGTTTGTTACTTACTTACAAATATTTTAATAATTTCTTTAATGTAATTTACGCATTGTGTATACAAGAGACGACTTCAAGAAAGAAATTGTTACTTACTGATACTTTTTTCATAATTTCTTGAATCAAATTTATACATCGTGTATCTAAGTCATGAAATTATTGAATGAAATTTCCGTATTGTGTATCAATGAGTTGACTTCAAGAAAGAAATTGTTACTTACTGAGAATTTTTTTTCCTAATATCTTGAATTAAATTTCTACATCGTGTAGCTAAGTGAAAATTGTTTTTGATAAATAGAAAAAAAAGTTACTTACTTGCGATTTTTTCATAATTTCTTGAATGAAGTATCTGTACTGTATATCCAAGAGGTGAAAACAAAAAGAGTTTGTTACTTAATTAAAAATATTTTCATAATTTCTTGAATTAAATTTCAGTATTGTGTATCCAAGAGTTGACTTCAAGAAAGAAATTGTTTTTTTTCATAATTTCTTAAATGAAATTTCCGTATTTTGTATACAAGAGTTGACTTCAAGAAAGAAATTGCTACTTACTGAGAATTTTTTCATAATTTCTTGAATTAAATTTCTACAACGTGTATCTAAGTAATGAAAACAATAAAGAGTTTGTTACTTACTTGGAATTTTGTCATAATTTCTCGAACGAAATGTCTTTTTTGTTTATTCAGCAGGTGAATTCAAGAAAGAATTTGCTACTTACTTACAATTTTTTCATAATTTCTTTAATGAAATGTCTTTTTTATTTACCCAGGAGGCGAAGTCAAGAAAGAATTTGCTACTTACTTAAAATTTTTGATAATTTCTTAAAGGAAATTTCTGCATTGTGTATCCATGAGGTAACATGAGTGTGTTACCTATTTAGAATTCCTCCATAATTTCTTGAATGAAATTTCAGTATTGTGTATCCAATAGGGGGAAACAATAAAGACTTTATTACTTACTTGCGATTTTATTATTATTTCTTGAATTAAATATCTGTATTGTGTCCAGGAAGCGAATTCAAGAAAGCTATTGTACTTACAATTTTTGATAATTTCTTAAATGAAATTTATGCATTGTGTATCCATGAGGTAACTTCAAGACAGAGTTTTTAGCTTACTTAGAGTTTCGTCATAATTTCTTGAATGAAATGTCTTTTTTTTATTTATCCAGGAGGTGAATTCAAGAAAAAATTTGTCCCCATGTGTCTGACAATAGATGTATGCAAATTCCTTTTCTTACATCTCCGACGTTTTATTAGACATTCTAAACGTTTGATATGCTAGCTTACTCTAAAAATAATGAACACATAACAATGTAATGCAAAATATATTTTTAATGAAATAATGCTATGTAGAATATTAATACAATAAATATATTATGATACATTATTAATATCAACAATTAACTTTGGACATTTTGGATCTGTTCCATAAAATAGTTCACCATGTTATCTCTTGATATTATAGCTATTGTCTTCTCTTAGTTCGTAATCAGTAGAATAATCATTATTCCATTTTGAGTCATACACAATTTTTACTGGTGTCTCATCAAAAGGTTCAATATGCTTTTCGTCTTTGGTATTATTTGGTTCAATGACTGTTTGACCAATGGCAGTAACGTTTGCTGGTGTTTTGTTTTTCATCGATTCATCTTTATATTCCATCGTGATATTTTCTGACAATGCCCTTTTTATTTTTCTGGCAATTCCACTGTCTATTATCACATTATTTTTACACAGGTAACAGTTTCGGCACGTAGACAAGATATGGTTTACGATATTAGTAGAAGAGTAGGCCTTTCTTTTATTGATCTTCCGTTGAATGCTAATACCTGAAAGGTGACGATTGGATGTATCAGTAGGTAATGTGTTACCTGCAACAGTAGCAAGGAGTTGTCCTCTATCATCAATGATTATTTTTATGTTGGCATTCTCTTTGAGTGCAATCATCTCTGGTGATCTCAATCTCGCATAACCACCAACATAAGAGTTGAATTTTTTCGGTATTCCAAAGAAATTTAAGTCCTTACTGTCATGACAATGCATGCATACATTTCCAATAGTGCTACCACCTGTACTTGTTTCAAAGTTTAAATATTTCTCTTTGTCGGCATTCAATGCTACAATAACCTTGTTATGTAAACACACTTTATTAAAATGTTCCATCTTCACTTTTTTTAAAGATATGACTTATGTGTTTATCGTTCCACTGCGTAAAAAATACTGATTTAATACATGCAATAGATTAGGTTGTGTCAATAACCAGTCATAGAATACCAGTGGGAAAGTCATATCGTGTCTCTGACCAATCACAGAGCGCTGTCAATAACCGGTCATAGAATGCCAGTGGGAAAGTCACATCGTGTCTCTGACCAATCACAGAGCGCAATTGTTAGAACTGTAAGCATATTTTGACATTTTGAGTTATGTACAGAAAGAAAAAAATAAATAAAAAGTTGAAAAATTTCGAAGTTCTAAAAAAGTTTGAATTAAACACTTTTAGGATATTGAGTGTCTTTACTGAAAAACTAGTGCATTACAGAGTCTCTCAAACCCCTTAAAGCTCTTTTAAAAGATACAAAAACTACTTATTTAACACAAAAATTTCGTTTTTAATGACCGCCAAGTCACACGGAATTAGGCAGCTGAGTCTCTCAATCCCCGTAAAGCTCTTTTAAAAGATACAAATACTACTTATTTAACAACAAAATTTCGTTTTTAATGACCATCAAGTAAACAAAAATCACACGGAATTAGGCAACTGAGTCTCTCAATCCCCGTAAAGATCTTTTAAAAGATACAAAAACTACTTATTTAACAAAAAAATTTCGTTTTTAATGACCATCAAGTAAAGAAAAATCACACGGAAGTAGGCAACTGAGTCTCTCAAACCCCTTAAATCTCTTTTAAAATATAAAAATCAGAATACATTAACCCGATTAAAAAGAAATTTATTTACCTAGAGATTAGAAGTATCACATTTAATTATGCCTCTGGCTCTATCTATCACCGTAAAGCTCTTTTAAAAGATGCAAAAACTACTTATTTAACACCAGAATTAATTATTTATAGTCACTCAAGACCAGACACATCAATCGGCCTTCTTCCAGTGAGTCTATCACTCCCCGTAAAGCTATATTAAAAGATAAAAAAACTACTTATTTAACAGAAAAATTTCGTTTTTAATGACAATCAAGTAAAAAAAAATCACACGGAATTAGGCAACTGAGTCTATCAATCCCCTTAAAGCTATTTAAATATACACTACCAATTATTATTGAAAATAAATTGTTATTTTTTTATGAGCATCAAGTAAAGAAAAATAACATGGAATTAGGAAACTGATTCTCTCAATCCACGTACATCTCTTTTAAAAGATACAAAAACTACTTATTTAAAAAAAAGAACACCCATGTAACTGAACCCCTGTATAACTGAACCCCCTGTACAACTGAACCTCCGTGCTAAATTTCAGTACGTTTAATATCTAGTCACCAAATGCTCCAAGCCTCAGAAGAAAAATGGGTTTTTAAAACAGGGATCTTTCGTTTTTAATGACCATCAAGTAAAGAAAAATCACACGGAATTAGGCAACTGAGTCTCTCAATCCCCGTAAAGCTCTTTAAAAAGAAAAAAAAACTACTAAATAAACACACTAAAATCGTTAATAAGTACCACCTAGGAAAGAAAAATCACGCGGAATTAGGCAACTGAGTCTCTCAATCCCCGTAAAGCTCTTTTAAAAGATACAAAAATTTTAAGTTTTTAAAAAGCTATGCGCCTGAGAAAATTTTGTCTTATTTTTTAAAATAAGGATAGAAAAAATTATGTATATACTTACAAAGTCTGATTTGACTTCTATATCTGAACTCCTTTGTAATACTTGAGGAGGGTTTGCCATGGAGCCAACGCGGGGGTCAGAGGGTTCTGTCGCTATAAGCTGAGTGTTCGATGGATGGTCCGGATCGCGAGTAATTATTCCAGCGAATTTGATAACAGACGCTCTTTTGGGCTGTATTAATGATGGTTCGTCATATCTAGCTTTTTTCCCAGAAGGAGGATTATTGCACTTCTCTTCTTCATTTAAAAAAAAAAAAAAAAAGCCACTTATCTTGATAAAAAAGGAAGCTTTTTTAACAATTAATAAATTAAAAAATCAACATTTTATTATAATCCCAAATTACCGATCGAAAAGCTAAGCACTTTTTTCAAAAAAAACATTCCCTAAAAAGACCACTGATCTTGATAAAAAATCACACCGTAAATTTCAACCTATAAGAGAATTAGAGGTTTTTTCAACTCCTAAAAACAACAAGCTTCTAAGTACATAAGTACTCTTATTTCTAGTGTAAGGAAAGAATTTCTTCCTTAACTTAATGAAAATTTCTTTTTAATAATTCGAATATTTTTTACTCACCAGAAAAAGGTTAGAATTATCCATTTTTTCTATGTAATTACAAAAAATTCTATCTCGAATATAAACGATTTGAAACTGATGGAGAATCAAATATGGAACCTGATTATATACAAAAATAATTGCATAACAATGAAACAAGACGTGCTGGTTTTTTTTGAGCTTATCACCAAAAAGGCAGTGAACTTTGAAACTGCGTCATGACCTGTAACTACTAGAAAAACCTGTAACTACTAGAAAAACCTGTTTGTACGGGGGCCCCAGCAAATCCAGACGAGCAACTCTACTTACTGCCGATACTTGAATTATGCAGGCTTTTCTCAGTTTTGACAAGATTTTTGAAGAAACTATATTTCAGCTGGGAGGGGGGCAAACTCCGGTATGGGGCGGGGGGGGGGGGCAAACCGAGGTCCGGGAGGGGCAGTTGCCCCCCTCCCCCATAGCAAATTACACCCCTGGAGTAATACCTTGTCTAGATGAAGTTGAATGACAGAGGACCAGTGTGAATAGTTCTGTGTAATACCCTAGTCAAATGTGTACCACTCTTATGAGTGTTGTGATGTATAATTGTAAACCAATCATTTTATTTGTGAATCGTATGTCAGGAAGTCTAAAGGCCAATTAACAATGAATTTTTTTTACTATCGAGATTTTGTTAATGCTAATTTGAGGCAGTGAGATTTTGCATAGAAGGATCTGATTGGTTAAAAAAATATGATTGGCTTAAGTTAGTGCTAGCTAAACCTCGGTATTAAGCCTAGGAAAAATCTCTTTGTAAATGGGCCCATAGTCTAATCTGGATTATCCCTAACAAGTTTTAAACGAGTCTAAAGATCCAATTGAGCAACAAGATCTTTTTAGAAGCGATCATTCTCGTCTTATGTGATTGAATTATAAATATAATTGATTTTTAATTCATGCAATTAATGCCATTAATGTAAATTTGTACTTTATCTAATTGATACTGTCTGCACAATTTACATTACTACCAGGTCTAAGTTCTCATTTATTTATCTACGAAGGAAATTATGGAACAATATTGCTGATGAAATTAAAGAAACAAAAAGGTTTCAAGAATTTAGAAATAAAATTAATTAGAAATAAGATTCTGTGAGGTGAATGGAGGAGGATTCTAGAAATTTTTGGTTATTTTTTTTATTATTATTAGGGTGAGTCTAGCAGCAGCTGGGTGAGAAAAACCGTAAATATTGATTTGTATTATCATCATGGTTGTGTAGCTTGTTCTGCAAATAACGAGCATCTAAGACTTTTTTTCTATGTACACCCTTTGGACAACTTGTTTTGCAAGTTCATGGGCGGAAGTTTGAGTTGAACGGAAGTTGTTGTTCATGTATATTTATGCATGTATAATATTTAGTTGTAGTTCATTAATAAACGGAACGGAACGATAAATGTCCGTAACTTCCAGTCACTCACTAGGGTTTTTGAATGATCACAAAAGGTTATACATTTTTTCTTCTTTTTTTATGTCTGAAGCCTGAAGGCAAGCGAATATTTCTCTTTAAAGATATTGTATACAGTCAGTAGGTTTCATTGAATGTGACGCGTGTTATACCATACTTGATTTGGTAAATTTACTCTATTTTATGTCACGACTAGAGGATCGAGTTAAAAGTTTCACAAGCAGTTTTTTGGGAGGAGGTAGGGAGACTTGTAATTTTTCTCTCCTTAACTCTGTTGTTTCTCTTTCACTGACAAGATTGTTCCCTCCATGTCTTCTTTTTCTTCGCGATTTATTTTGTTGGCCATAAATTTCCATTATTAACTTTGAAGCTCTTGGAGAAGCAATACATATTTATACTCCTCGAAAAGGTTTTAAACGAAAGCTGAGTTTTTTTCCTCCAGTGTCTTGGATCTTTAAAGTCTATATTAGAGGTTGTTGCTAAAAGGGATACTAAACTACTAAACCTTAGTATCCACAAAAGGAAGAGGGATTGTATTAGAGTTAGGGATCTTTTTCAAGTGACTTTGGAAATTAATATCTTGTTTCATAGAAGTTTGAACGAAGTAGCTAAGGTTAACGCAGGAGAATTGGTAGTGACTTTTACAGATTTCATAATATTAGTTTCTGCAAAAGAGTTTCGGGGAGGGGGTCAGAGATTTTACTTATCAAGCTACAGGGGCGGATCCAGGATTGTTTTTGGGGGGGGGGCAAAATAGGTTGATCCCATAAACTTGTGTTAGGAGCAAGTTTAATTAACGCAAAATTGCGTTATTTAAGTAAATTACACTACTTTAGACTACGTTAAGGGGGCGCGCACCCCCTCGCCCCCCTGGATCCGCCACGGTCAAACTCTTCTGATTGCTACAAATTGTTGCGAATTTTAACAAACAAAATGATTTATTACAATCTTAGTGTGTTCGAACACTCTTATTCAAGTTATCCGCTTATTAACTCAAGTTAACTTCCCGGGATGTAATCTGTGAAAGGTAACAACAAACATTTATTTGACAACTTGTCATCTGAAACGCCATACGCATCTAGACAAATAACAACATTAATCACGTGTGCTCCACTGTAAACATAGCTTATTTAGAAACCCCTTAATGTGTGCCACATTTCACAATTACTGTCCCTTTTTGCTATTAGTTAAAAAAACTTTTTCCGCAAAATAAGTTTTTCAAAGAAAAGTAAAGAACTCCATTAAACAAAAAATGAGCAAAAATAAAATCAAAAAATCTACCAAGCTTCAAACTACCACAAATGAGCATCAATAAATAAATGAAACCAAAAACGAACAGAAATTACAATAAATAACCGAGTCAAACTCAAAACGAGCAGAAATTAACATAAGTTGGGCGCAAAACCCCTATGCCTTCCCAAGGCCAGAACCTAATTTGCACTTTAGTGAAAAAAAAATTTTTTTACTTTTATAACTGTAATAAATAACATAATTTTGACATTTTGATTACTAGGTCATCAGTAGGCTATATGTATACTAAACTGACAATTCACATTCATTTGTATGTTTTCAGTAAAGTGTAAATTTTGTTCTGGCCTTGGGAAGGCATAGGGGTTTTGCGCCCAACTTATGTTAATTTCTGCTCGTTTTGAGTTTGACTCGGTTAGTTATTGTAATTTCTGTTCTTTTTGGGTTTCATTTATTTATCAATGCTGATTTGTGGTAGTTTCACGCTTGGTAGATTATTAGATTTTTGTTTTGCTCATTTTTTGTTTAATGGAGTTCTTCACTTTTCTTTGAAAAACTTATTTTGTGGAAAAAGTTTTTTTAATTAATTTAAACATAAAGTCAAATGGGAGGGTGAGCGTGGGAGGGGGATTAGTTTCCCTCCAATCACTTTCGTCTATTAAAAAGGGCATCAGCCCTTTCTATTTTCAATCGAATGAGCCCTTTTCGGAGTTCCTACGACAACTCCTTTAATACAAAGTGCCCTGGTCTAAACAACAACAACATCAAAAAAAGAATACATTATATCCACATCGATCTTTACTATAAAAATTTTGAGCCTTCTAATTACTTTCGACTATTAAAAAGGGTATTAGGCCTTTCAAATTCTAATCGAACGAGTCTTTTTCGAGATTCTACGAAAAAACTCCCTATAAAAATCTAATGTGGACCAAGAGCATAAATTACAACTCTTACCCTAAGGGCTGTGAGGATGGTTGTCATCCTCTAAAACCTAATTTCCAGAACTTTCAACTACATTACACAAAATTGCTATCTCAAAATTTTGATTGGATGTGTCTGGGAAAATGGTGGGCGTGAGAGGTGCGTTGGTCTTTCTCCAATAAATTTCAACTATTTGAAAACCCACTAGCCGTTTGAATTTCCAATCGAACGAGTCCTTTTGAAGATTCTACGACCGTACTGTCACTAATAGTCCTTTATGCCCCCAGGGGATAAATCACAACCATCGCCCTGAGGGTGGGGTGTGGGGGTTGTCATACTCACAGACCTCATTTACAGATCTTTCGAAAACGTTTAACAAAATGGCTATCTGAAAACTTTGATTGGATGTGTTTGGGTGAATGGTGGGCATGAGAGGATGGTTATTTACACTACTCTAACTTTCAGACATCGAAAATAGCAATGGCACTGTGAATTTTCAATTGAATGAGCCCCCTTTTAAGTTTCTACAGTAAGTATATCATTACAAGCATTACCCAACTCCAGGGAATGGCGTAAGCCCTTCGCCTTGGGGACTCTCGGGGGTTTGTCATCCTTAAATGCATAATTTCCAGAACTTTCAACTACGTTGAACAAAATGGCTATCTCTAAGCTTTGATTGAAAGTGTTTGGGGAAATGGAGGGCGTGAGAGGGGGTTAATTACTCTCCACTCACTTTCCACTATTAAAAAGGGCAATTTCAATTTCCAATCAAATGAGCCCCTTTTGAAATTTCTACAACAACTTTCTATATAAACCTTATATGCCCCCAGGGCACAAATTACAACCCTTGCACTGAAAGCTCTGATAGGGTTTTTATCCTAAAAGACCCAATTTCCAGAACTTTCGACTACGTTGAACAAAATTGACTTACTTGACTTAAGACTCCTGCCACGTTGGGGGTGGCGTAGAGAGCGTCGCAACTCTTCTCCTCCAGGCTGACCGGTCTACTGCTATTAATGGGGCCTCTTCGACAGCGATGTTAGCTATCTCAAGGAATTTGTTGAGGCTATCCTTCCACCTTGTCTGAGGTCTGCCCCTCAGGCGAGACCACCCATGACCTTTAGCGTCAAAATCGTAGACTATTCGGGCTGGGGTTGTCTTCGGCATACGCAGGAGGTGCCCGAAACATCTGAGAGTACGGCGCGCTATTTGGACGGAGAATGGCACTTGGGAGGTGAGTGCGAGCAACCTTGCGTTACTCACACAATTGTCCCATCAAAGTCCCTGAATCGGATGGTGTTTTTTTATCTGGAACGCGTCTGTCAATTTGATAGTTGTTGGTTTCAGAAACCAGGTTGCTACTACTTAAAGATGAATCGAGCCTACGAATGCATTGTACATTCACATCTTCTTGCGCCTAGATATACGCAGTATTCTTCAAAAATTGTTGAGCCTTCCGACGATAGACGAGGCTTTTGAAACTCGGCTGCACATCTCTTCCTCTATAGAGCCTTCATTAGACAGCACGCAGCCAAGATAAGTGAAGTTCTTTACAACTTCAACAGGAGCTCTGCAAACAGTTATGTTCTCAGGGGGTGAGACTGGGCTTGGGGGCTCAATTGCCATTATCTTTGTTTTAAGCCAGTTTATTTTCAGCCCCACTTTTGCTGCCTCTTCCTGTAGGAATTTCAGAGCGTCAGTCAACTGGTCGATCGAGTCAGCAACGAGACCAAGATCATGTGCGAAGTCAGCGTCCGTCAGAACGCGATCTCCAAACTGCAGACCAAAGGGCAGGCGATTTGTTGTTCGTGTCATGACATGGTCTATCACGCAATTAAACAGTTCCGGGGCGGTGGCACACCCTTGTCGTACACCGGTTCTGATGCCGAATGTCGTGCTCCGTTTGCCGTTGACTTGGACGCAACCCACGGTCTCTTCGTAAAGATTTTCAAACAACTTGCAGTATTTGTCTGGTAGACCAGTTGATCGAAGTATCAGCCAGAGCAAAATTTTGATTGGATGTGTTTGGGTTAATGGTGGGCGTGAGAGAGGGGTTAGTTGCCCATTTCATCGAAAATCTTATATGTCCCAAGGATGAAACCTATACCGCTGGCCCAGAAGACTATGGGGGTAGTTTCCTGCTCAAAGATAAATTTTCCGTAACAAGAAAAATTGCTGAACAAAATCATCGTCAAGTATTTCTGATCGGATACGTTTGGGAAGATGGTTGGCGTGGAAGGGGTGTTTGTTGCCTTCCAATCACTTTCGACTGAAAAAAAGGGCACTAGCCATTTCAATTTCCAATCGAATGAGTCATTTTTGAAGTGTCTACGACGACGCTTTCAGTAAAAGCCTTATAAGCCCCCAGGCCATAACTTACAGCCCTTGCCCTGAGGGCTGTGGGGGAGTTTCTTCCTCAAAAATATAATTTCTATCTGGAAATCCAAAACACTGAATAAAATGGCTATCTAAAAATCTTGATTGGATCTGTTTGGGGAAAAGATGGGCGAGAGAGGGAGGCTAGTTTCCCTCAAATCACTTTCGACTATTAAAAAGGGTACTGGACCTTTGAATTTCCAATAGAATGAGCCCTTTTTCAAGTTTCTACGACAAAGATTTCAATAAAAACTTATATGCCCCCTGGGCATAACTTATAACCCTTGCTCTGAAGACTATGGGGGGAGTGTCCTGCTCAAAGGTATAATTTCCTGAACTTTAACTGCGTGGAACAAATGGCGATCTCAAAATTTGGATTGGATGTGTTTGGGGAAATGGTGGGCGTGGAAGGGGTGTTAGTTGCCTTCCAATTACTTTCGACTATTAAAAAGGGCACAAGCCATTTAAGTTTCTAATCAAATGGGCCCTTTTTAAAGTTTCTACGACAACGCGTTCTATAAAGACTTTATATGACCCCAGGGCAAAACTTACCATCATTTTCCTAAGGGCAGTGAGGGGGTTGTCATCATCACAGACCTAATTTCCAGAAGTTAAAACTACGTTAAACAAAATGGCTATCTCAAAATTTTTATTGGATGTGTTCCGGGGAATGAGGGGCGTGGGGGGGGGGGGCTAGTTTCCCTCCAATCACTTTCGACTATTAAAAAGGGTACTACCCCTTTGAATTTCCAATCGAATAAGCCTGTTTTGAAGTTTCTACGACAACGCCTTCTATAAAAACCTTATTTGGCCCCAGGCCATAACTTAAAACCCTTGCCCTGAGGGCTGTGAGGGAGTGTCCTCCTCAAAAAAATATTTTCTATATGGAAATCAACTACCCTGAACAAAATGGCTATCTCAAAATTTTGATGGGATGTGTTTGGGGGAATGATGGGTGTGGGGGGCGGCTAGTTGCCTTCCAATCACTTTCGACTATTAAAATGGTACTAGCCCTTTGAATTTCCAATCGAATGAGCCTGTTTTGAAGTTTCTACGACAACGCCTTCTATAAAAACCTTATTTGCCCCCAGGGCATATCTTAAAACCCTTGCCCTGAGCGCTGTGGGGGAGTATCCTCCTCAAAAATATATTTTTTATCTGGAAATCAACTACGCTGAACAAAATAGCTATCTCAAAATTTTGATTGGTTGTGTTTGTGGGAATGATGGGCGTGGGGGGAGGCTAGTTGCCCTCCAATCACTTTCGACTGTTAAAAAGGGCACTAGCCATTCCCATTTCCAATCGAATGAACCCTTTTCGAAGTTTCTACGACAACTCCTTCGATACGAAATGCCCGGGTGGAGAAAAACACATTGTGCCCACATCGTTCTTTACTTAGGCAGCGCTAGCGCGCTGCCTATGATCGTCCCATAATTTCTCAATTTATTTTTTATTTTTGAAAAGGTTGAATTGTTGACAATTACTGTCCTTTTTTGTTCTCTGTATATAATTTCACACATTTTTGAAAAGAGTGAATCTTTTGCCTGAATATGATGCCACTTATCCTTAGTTTTCCAGAGTCAGCAGGTGTAACTTATCCGACAACTAACGTGGACCGTTTCAATTAGTAGTCCTACTAACCTCTGACGTCATTAACGTCACCTATATCCAACACGGGTTGTGCAGATTATCGTTTTGAGTGCCGTGTTCAACACGGGCGAATGTCTTCTCAGGACCAGTGTCCAACCATGCTAAGTTGGGTTTTCAGGCGCTGGGTTCGAAACGTGTTTTGAGCGGGTTCGACAAAAATCTTTTTCAAGTTCTCCGTCTTCAACATAGCAAAACTTTAAAGCCTTTTCATCTTGCGGTTTCCAAGTGTGTTGGACACTGGTTCTTCAAAATTGTAATGCGCTAAAATAGCATGGTTGAACACGGGCTCTTGGGAAACATTCGCCGTGTTGAGCGCGGCACTCAAAACAATAATCTGCACAACCAATGTCGAACTCCCTGCTGGATGTGGATGGCCTTAAAACAAGGCTCTATTCTGGCGCGTTACAATTTTTGAGGAACCCGTGTCCAACACGCTTGGAACTTGGAAGATGAAAACGCTTTAAAGTTTTGCTGGGTTGAACACGAGGAACCTGAAAACGATTTTTGTCCAACCTACTCAAAATACCCTTCAAACCCACTGCCTGAAAACGGCTTTGGAATGCTAGAACGCACTACTAAGTACTTTCCAAATTGTTTTGTAAGTTAATATCGTGTTTCGTAAGATATTTCAAGATATCATGCGGGAGAAAGAAACACTAGCGGATCCAGGGGGCCAGCCCCCCCCCCAAGGTTTTGCTCTAGATCCGCCCTTGGGAAGAAAATAAATAAGCAAGTATGAGGAGCCATTCTTCTAGGGGAAAATACAAAAGGATCGAATTTTTGAGGAAAAGGGCTTCAAACCCCACTCTCTGGTTCTCTTAGCATGTTGGAACTTGACAGTCCAGTTTTGACAAGGTTCGGATCTGTTTTGGGGGATACTCTTCCCCCTTTTTCAAAAATTATGCTACTATTATTATATGCTGATAAATACTGGTGGATAACTTTAAACTTAAGGAATTTATGAAACCCGTGACTTATTTTTATGTATATATCTTTTTTGTAAATATTTTACTTTTTTTTATGTATGTTTTTATCAAACTTCTGTTTAATAGAGCTTTAGTTACTATTGGCACAAGGTTTTTCTTTACTCATGAAGAAATTAACAGAGGTATCTAATTTCCACTGTGAATCAACTTTGCAAAGCCTAAATTGCCAAAAAAAAATACCTAACAGGGGGGCAAGCTCGCCAAACTGGAAAAAACATGCTAAATTTTTTTAATTCTTCTTTTGTTTTTGTGGGTTCATTTATCATAGGTGGATAAGATAAAGGTTAAAGAAAATAATTTGAAAGTATTAAATGATTGGCTACTGTAGAAGGACTGCCCTATGATAACAGGCTGGGACTTATGCGGGGCTCCCATGGCGTCAATAAAGTTAATAAACATTTTCATGAAAGTGCGAACCATGAAGTTTGTCCCCCTCACACAAGGATTTCACCTTTCTGACTTTACAGCAATTTTTCGCAGAAAGTAATTGAATTAGTCAGACACGGAGCTGAGAAAACCATCTTTTTAAGCATTTTTTTCTTTTAATAATATTAAAAAAATTATTTTTGTTTCTATTATCAAGCAAAATATTTAAACAAGTATGCACTATTATAATTGTAGACACTATTTTTGTGTTGTTTATTTGAAATTTTCCACACGTCTTCTGCGTCATCATGAAAGACGGGAAGACGTCTTTCATGACGTCTTCGTGAAGACGTCATGTAACCGTCATTCCTCGTGAAGACGTCTGGGTTTCATGAGATCATGAAACCCAGCTCATGAAAAAGTATTGGATATCGTCCTCTAGGCGTACATCAGAAGGTTTTCCTGTCTGAAGTAGGCTACCTGCAAGGAGTCTTTTTTTTAATCGCTGAAAATATACCCCTTCCTATATTTATCTGAAGGATCATGGAGAGTTTAGACAATTCGGGCGTAAAAATGCGCTCTTTAAGACGTTTGGACCCCCCCCCCCACCCGCTTAAATAATGACCAACTGTTCCTCCTTGGTCATAGCTGATGCACAATTATACATTAATGAAAATACATGGATGAAAAATCAAGTAAATTAATTAGTTAAATAAAGTATTATTAAAATAAAACGTTAACCATTCATCTGCATGGACTACGGGATTTTTCACAACCACGCGGCATTAGTTCCTCCACAACTTAGAAGCTCAGTATATAGTTTTTTTTTGATACTTTGAAATCGACTGGCTATCAAAATTTTTAATCGATAGCAACTTGGTCTTCCATGGGGGGAAATCGTAATCTGGTGCCACAAAATGGCAGAATATGCCAATTTTCTGTGGAAGAATCTTTTGGTCATTTATGAAGGGTACTAAAACTTTAATTTTTGTTCAACTGAGCCCTCCCCTGATATTCTAAGACCAATGGTCCGACACGATCACCCCTGAAAAAAAATAAAATAAACAAGCATCTGTTTATTTCTCTTCTTAGAAAAAAAACAGAATTCCACATTTTTGTAGATAGGAGCTTGAAACCTCCACAATAACGAGTTCTCTAATATGTTGAATGTAATGGTGTGATCGTCATTAAAGTCACTTGTCTTTTAAGGGTGTGTGTCCTCTCCCCGCCCCCTTTCCCAAAAGAAGACAAATTTTCTCATACTCGTAGCGTTTGATGTGTAACAGTGAACTTGATGACCTTTCCGGGTTGCAGCGGTAGGTAGCAACCTAGTAAGAGACGATCACGTCCAATGTTAAGAATTATAAAACCCATAACTCCTAAAAATAGAGTCAGATCAAAACAAAAAGTACACCATTAGAACCACCTTGTCCGAAACCCCTATATATGAAACTCTGTCCCTTGGCTTGAACAGCAAGGGAAATATAATTGCTTGAAAATCAAGAAAAGTGGCAGCTGCTACAGCATTCTGCCTAAACTGCATCTTCTCTTTTTCTTTCTTTTTTCTTTATTTTCTTCCACAGATAGCTCGGCACTGGAACATCGTAGAGAGTTGATTAATGGCTCATTTTAAAGGAAATTAATGGGGTCAAAAACCTTTTACAATTAAAACAAATAATTTTTAAAATAGAATTAGTTTTTCTATGAAAAACTGGAAAATTGATCAATGACGACATAATCATAGGCTATAGCCAGGTTTATATAAAGGATCAGTCTAGTTAATCATAACTATTACAGTAATTACATAATTATATTAGAAGACAATCATTGGAATAAAAAACCATTGCATACATTGGACTTAGTTAGCTACTTGATTGTTTGATACATAAGTTACAGTAAAGAATACCAGCGGTAAGATTTGAACCCCCGCCTCCGAAGAGACTGGTGGCTAACACCAGCGCCCTGGTTCACTCGGCCACGTTGCCTCTCATAGCTATGTGAATCCGGGTTGCAGCAGTAACTAACAACCTAATAAGAGACGATCACGTCCAATGCTAAGAAATATAAAAACCCAGAACTCCTAAAAATAGAGTCAGATCAAAACGAAAGTACATCATTATTTTACATATACATAAAGGATTGATATAGTTCATCATAAATGATGTTAGTCACGTAGTTATTAATAGACGTTTTATTTAGATCATACAGTTCGTGGTAACGAACTGTATAGTAAGAGCGACTCGTCTCAATAGTAACCGAAACTCTAAAAAAAAGAATTTTAATATCAATAGATGCTTCAAAAGTATTGGATTTTTATGCTGATTTTAAATATTGAAGTTTCATCAAGTTTACTTTTACCCATCAAAAATTACGAGCCTGGGAAAATTTGCCCTATTTTCGAAAAAAGGGGAAAACACCCCTCAGAAAGCATAGAATCTTAATGAAGATCACACCATCAGTTTCAGCGTATCAGAAAACCTTATTGTAGAGGTTTCAAGCTCCTATCTGCAAAAATGTGGAATTGGGTATTTTTTTGCCAGAAGAAAGATCACGGATGCGTGTTTATTTGCCTTTTTTTTGTTACCGGGGGTGATCGTATCGACCAAGTGATCCTAGATTGTCGCAAGAGGGTTCATTTAAACGGAAATTAAAAGTTCTAATGCCTTTTTTAATAAAAAAAACATTTAAGAAGAGGATCACTTTTTACAAAAAAAAACTACATTTTTGATGTCTTTTTGTACTGCAGGCTTTTCCAAGATATATGATTATTGAAAAATTAAAAAGTCTGTGGTAACGAATTACATTAAAAGGCTATCATTGGAATAACAAACCATTGCAAACATTGGACTGAGTTAGCTACTTGATTGTTTGAGGTTCGTCTCTTACTATTTCGAAGAAGAAAAAGCCATAGGCTTTATCCTGATTGTAATCATATAAGGTAGAACAAACCCCAGTTGCAACTGAAGTCAACTTAAAGTTTTACTATAACGTCATTTATAGTTGTAACCCACTATTATGACATCATTCGTCATTTTGTGTGATACATAAAGGATAGATATAGTTCATCATAAATGATGTTAGTCAAGTAGTTATTAATAGAAGTTTTATTTAGATTTTAACTTGACAAATGTGTAAAAATTTGTCCAATAAGTTTCATTGGTACTTCAACTACATCAATTTCCCTGCGACACGTGAGATTGAACCTGCTAACCTTCGGTGAGAAGGTGCAGCTTTATCCACAACGTAATCGCAGGGTATTATTGACAATAATTCTTCTATAACTTCTTTGATTTGCTTCAATGAGTATCAAACAGTTCGTGGTAACGAGGTAACGAACTGTACAGTAAGAGCAACTCGTCTCAATAATAACCGAAACTCAAAAAATTGGAATTTTAATATCAATAGATACATCAAAAGAATTGGATTTTTATGCTGATTTTCAGAGGCAACGATATAGCGTTGCGTATAGTAAAGGCCATACGGCTTCGATGTTTTATTATTATTATTTTTTTCCAGAGGCACTTCATATGGAAGGAGTCGTCGTAAAAACTTCAAAGGGGGCTCATTCGATAGGATATCGATAGTTCTAGTGCCCTTTTTAAGGATCAAAAGTAATTAGAAGGCAACGAAAACCCCTTCCATACCCACCATTTTCCCAAAAATATCCAATCAAAATTTTCAGATAGCAATTTTGTTCTACGTAGTTGATTTTCAGATACCATATAAGGTTTTTAAAGAAAGCTTTGTCGTAGAAACTACAAAAAGGACTCATTTGATTGGAAATTCAAAGGGCTAGTGCTCTTTTTAATAGTCGGAAGGAATTGTAGGGCAACTAACCCCCTCTCACGCCCACCTTTTCTCCAAACACATCCAATCAACATTTTGGGATAGCCATTTTATTCAACGTGGTTGAAAATTCTGGAAATTAGACTTTTGAGGATGACAACCCCCCCCCCCTACTGCCCTCAGGGCAAGGGTTGTAAATTATGCCCTGGGGGCATATAAGGTTTTTATAGAAAGCGTTGTCGTAGAAACTTCAAAAAGGGCAGATTCGATTGGAAATTTAAATGGCTAATGCCCTTTTTAATAGTCAAAAGTGATTGGAAGGCAACTAACACCCCTTCCACGCCCACCATTTCCCCAAACACATCCAATCAAAATTTTGAGATAGCTATTTTGTTCAACGTTGTTGAAAGGTCTGGAAATTATATCTTTGAGCATGACACTCCCCCAAAAGTCTTCAGGGCAAGGCTTATAGGTTATGCCATGGGGGCATAAATGGTTCTTATAGAAGGAATGTTCGTATAAGCTTTAGAGAGGGCTCATTTGATTAGAAACTGAAAGTTCTAGTTAACTTTTGAAGTGTCAAAAGATATTGTAGGGTAACCAGCTCAGCCCACGCCCTTTTTTCCCAAATGCATCTGATAAAAATTTTGAGATAGCTATTTTGTTAAAAATAGTTCAACGATCATATGAAAAAAACTTCGGTGTCGATACAACCTTCCAAAGGGCCCGGGGGCGGGTAGTGTAAGTTATGTCCTTGGGGTATATATGGTTTTTATGGAAGGGATGCTCGTATAAACTTCAAAGAGGGCTCATTCGATTGGAAATTGAAATTTTTAGGTCACTTTTTAAGTGTCAAAATATATCGAAGGGTAAACAGCCCCTCCCATGCCCTTTTTTCCGAATGAGTCCGATAAAAATTTTGAGATAGCTATTTTGTTAAAAATAGTTCAAAGATCATATTAAAAAAACTCCGGTGTCGACATAACCCCCCAGGGCCTGGGAGAAGGCGTTGTAAGTTATGCCCTGGGGGCATATGTGTTTCTTATGATAGGGATGCTCGTATAAACTTCAAAGAGGGCTCATTTGATTGGAAATTGAAAGCTATAGTTCACTTTTTAAGAGTCAAAAAAGATTGGGGGGCACATACCCCCCCCCTCCACATCCTTTTTTCTCGAACCCATCTGATAAGAAATTTGAAATAGCATTTTTTTAAAAAGTAGTTAAGAGACCATATAACGAAAACTCCGGGGTCGACACAGCCCTCCAGGGCCCGAAGGCAGGCGTTGTAAGTTATGCCCTGGGGGAATATATGGCTCTTATGGAAGGGATGCTCATAGAAACTTCAGAGAAGGTTAATTTGATTGGAAATTGAAAGTTCTAGTTCAGTTTTTGAGAGTCAAAAGAGATTGGAGGGCAACTAGACCCCCCTACGCCCATTTTTTCCCGAATGCATCCGATAAAAGTTTTGAGATAGCCATTAAGTTAAAAATTGTTCAACAGTTCGATAACAAAAACTTGAGTGTCGACACAACCCCCCAGGGCCCGGGTGCAGGCGTTGTAAGTTATGCCCTGGGGCATATATTGTTATTATGAAAGGGATGCTCGTATAAACTTCAGAGAGGGCTCATTTGATTTGAAATTAAAAGTTCGAGTTCACTTTTTAATAGTCAAAAGAGATCTGAGGGTAACTAGCCCCCCCCCCCCACGCCTTCTTTTTCCAAACCCATCTGATGAAAATTTTGAGGTAGACATTTTGTTAAAAAAAAAAATTAGTTCAAAGGTCGGATAAAAAAAAAACTCCGGTGTCCATACAACCCCCCAAGGCCCAGAAGAAGGCGTTCTAGGTTATGCCCTAAGGGCTTGTATGGTTCCTATGAAAGGGATGCTCGTATAAATATCATAGAGGGCTCATTTGATTGGAAATTGAAAGTTCTCGCTCACTTTTTAAGAGTCAAAAAAGATTGGAGGGCAACTAGCCCCCCCCCTCCACTCCCTAAATGCGTCAGATAAAAATTTTGAGATATACATTTTGTTAAAAATAGTTCATAGTTCAGATAACAAAAACTCATGTGTCGACACAGCCCCCCAGGGCCCGAGGATAGGCGTTGTAAGTTATGCCCTGGGGGGCATATATGGTGGTTATGGAAGGGACGCTGGTATAAACTTAATAGAGGAAACTGAAAGTTGTAATTCACTTTTTAAGAGTAAAAGTGATCGGAAGGCAGCTATCCTCCACCCACACTCCATTTATTTTTTTCCCAGACGCACTTCATATAGAAGGGGTCGTTGTACAAACTTTAAAGGGGGCTCATTTTGAAAGTGCAAACTTTTTTCACTTTATTGTTCCTACTTTGATACCAGTTTCGTTGCTTTGGTGAAGATTTAATTTTTTTTCAACATTTTATTTTAAAACAAGGGACTTTTGAAGTCTTGAAACCTTTTGCAATCAAAAACGAACAAGAATTAATTAAAAAAAACTTTCCTAAAAATAAGTTTTTCATATAAAAGTAAAGGATATTTTAAAATTAAGCTCAGAATATACAAATAAATGTTAAAATTCAAAATAAACATGACCAGAAATTACTATTAAAGAATAAATGAAACCCAAAACGAACAGAAATTAAATAAACAATCATAGGAAAAAACATACAACAAGTAATAATATATTTGAATAAATAGATCTTAAAGCGAGTAATGTTTAGATTGAATATGAGCTGAAAACTGAAAAACACTTTACTGAAAACTATATGCGTCTTGAACAGTCTTGGAAAGTATACACAATATAAAATTGAATATTTGATATATAGTGATATTAGTTGGTGAAAGATTCATCAGTTCAAGAATTTATTTCACTCCAATTTTAGTTTTATTGTGAATGCTGTAAAAACTGGAAAAGAAAATATTTGTAATATAATTCGATTTTAGTAAAGCACCATTGACGCAGTAGGCTCTTAGTTTTATTTACACTTTAGGAAGGGGGCAGTATCCAAACTCTTGTTTGTAGTGAAACTAAATTGGTCTAGAACAACTCTAGAAAGAGCTAATTTAATTAAAATGAACATTTGATGTATAATGATATTAATTGCTGAAAGCTCATCAGTTCCAAATTTTACTATAATTTTAATGTTTATTTTCAATATTAAATAAAAAAGAAAATATTTGTAATAAAATTGATTTTCAGTAAAGCCCCAATGACGCATTAAGTTTTAAACTTTTACAGTGAAAGAAGGAGGCGATACCCAAAATCTTATTTGTAGTGATTTTTGTTCGTTTCAAGCTTGATTTGCATATTCAATTTAAGTTTCTCTCGTTTTAAGATTTATTTATTCATTTACATTAATATCTATTGTATGTTTGTTTGTATTCATTGTTTGTTTAATTTCTGTTCGTTTTAAGTTTCATTTATACTTCAATCATAAAATTTTTTTTTTTCGTTTTAAGCTTTATTTGCATATTCAATCTAAGCATTACTCGCTTTAAGATCTATTTATTCATTTATATTATTACTTGTTGTATGTTTTTTCCTGTGATTGTTTATTCAATTTTGTTCGTTTTGGCTTTCATTCATTGTTTTATAGTAATTCCTTGTCGTTTTTAGTTTGAATTTTAACAGGTATTCGTATATCCTAGGCTTAAGTTTAAAATGGCCTTTACTTTTATCTTAAAAACTTCTTTTTTTGCATTTTTTTTAAATTAACCCATTAAAAGACGATCATTGGAAATGGTTTTAAAGAATAAAGTTGTGAGATAGAGTCAAACTTTAGTGTAAAGAGCAAGGCGTTGAGGAGGGGACAGCCCCTTTCATATACGGCATAACTTCTGTTCGTTTTAAGTTTTAATGTCGCTCCTTACTTTCAGTTAAAAAAACTTGTTTTTTAATTTAATTTCTGAACCTTTTTTATATTAATGCAAGTTTTGATTTTGGCTGACCGTACATGAATAATTAAAACGAAATTTGCATATTAATTTTTCCTTTTTTTTGGCTAAATGGCTTTCTCTAAAGTTGTTTAATTTTATTTATGAACTTTTTTCAGTAATAAATATACGTAACTTACGAATTAATTTACGTAACGAACTTCTATATTCGTATATTTTAATAACGTATATTTTAACATAAAGAATCGATAAAGTTCCTCATTAATGAAGTTAGTCAAGAGAATCTCATGTAGTAGTTATTAATAGTAGTTTTGTTTAGACTTTATTTTGACAAATGTGTAAAAATTGCCTGCTAATGCTGCAACCCGGATTAAAATTACAAATAGGGAAAATCCAATGGCATTTTCTCAATTGGAATAGTAAGAGACGACCTGGCTACAACCTACGATTATGACATCATTGATCAGTGTTTAACATTAAATATGTAGTTTTTCGTAAAAAACTGATTCTATTTTAAAAAAAATTGTTTGAATTACAAATATATATTTGGAATCAGCATAAAAAGTCAATTCTTTGATGCATCAATTGTTATCAAAAAAACTTTTTTTTAGAGTTTTGGTTACTATTGGCCCGAGTTACTCCTTACTTACAGTTTGTTACCACGAACTGTTTGATTCTACACCATATATTCATTCTTCATGCATTTTGGAATTTGGGAGGTGGAATATTCCAGAATTCTTTATTTTCGTCACTCTTTTTATTTGTGCTGCTCAATTTTACGTGTAGAGAGAATTTTTTACGTTTAGAGAGGTGACCTTTATATATTTGGAATCAGCATAAAAATTCAATTCTTTGATGCATCAATTGATATAAAAATTTTTTTTTAGAGTTTTCGTTACTATTGGCCCGAGTTACTCCTTACTTACAGTTTGTTACCATGAACTGTTTGATTCTACACCATATATTCTTCATACGTTTTGGAATTTGGGAGGTGGAATATTCCAGAATTCTTTATTTTCGTCACTCTTTTTATTTGTGCTGCTCAATTTTACGTATAGAGAAAATTTTTGAGAGGGAATTAGGGGGGACACACCAGACCCGATTTCAAATATCTTCTACGATAAAATAAAAGTTCAAAATAGGGATACAATCCTTTTTAATAGACAGTGTATAGAAATTCACAAAAATACCAGATATTTCGGTCCCGTCATCAGTGACCGTCATCAGTAGTAAAACTAAGCAAAAACAATTTAAAATAAAAGTTTATATACGAAATCAAATAAAACTGCATATTGTTTAATTCTCTAATTCTTTTCAAAGTAAAGGCGGAAGCTAGCCTCTTTGACCTTCTTGGATTCGATTCATTAGGGTTCAATGGTAAAATCCAGACTATTTTCATTTTTCAAAAGAATTGGAAATTCCCCAAATTCCTCTTTACTAGGTTGCAGCCAAGCGCCATCCATGATTTCTGAAAAGAAATATTAGTAATGAAAGATAACTAGAATGCCTTGTATGTAAGGGGAAGGGGGTGTGTTAGCATGAAGCATAATACATTGCTAAACCGTGGCCAGCTGATGATTCAACTTTAGCGTTAGTAGAAAGGGAGACTGATGATCATGATCAAAATGGTGACTGGCAAACAGTATTAGCAGTTTCATAATTTGTGATTGAACCCGAGTCCTCCTAATCTTCTACAATTTCCGTTATATGTAGTAAATCAAAAAGTATAAAAAAAGGATGAGATTACTCATTCCTATGTATACGCTTTTCCGCAAATTAGGCAACGCTTTAAACGTATTATGCATATTTTGTTGGTTTATATGCTAGCAGCAATCGCAGATTACCCCTCCAATCATTTAGCTTCGAAATATGTAATATGTGCCGAGTCAGTCCCTAGAGCCAGGTAGAACGTTTTCATTTCTGTTTTTTATTTCTTTTGTTCAGCTGCCTCAATTGTATTTTGATGGTTCGATTCTTTGCTCAATTCTTCTGATAATTCGGGATGATTTTCACTTTTGGCTGAGACAGTCCCTAGATAGGGGTAAAACGTTTCCATGTACAAGGAACTTACACAGGTCAATGCAGCAATCTTTATGCCCCAGTGGGAGCAAAGCAACGCACAACTCCAGACAACAAAATGCAGATATAACGTTCCGATTTTCAGTCTCTCTTCAAAATTAAACGCAGAAATTCTCACCTTATGAGCAACTTCTTTGACTTTATCGGATAGCAGTTTCATAGCAGCTTTTCGGTCACTCTTCATTTTCTGACTGAATTTTGTACCAAACTCTTTAACATCGTTCATTGAGCAAGTTAACGTTTCTCCAGTTTTCATTGTTGCCTGAGCCATATATAGATAGCTATATTGAGCCATAAGAATGAAAAATACTAAAGCTTTTAAAAAGACATCGCCAATCATAAGCCCTAGGTTCAGTCCCACGAAGGAAATGAGAAGAAATAACATTTCATTTTTAACCTTAAAACCAAACATAACTAATATTTCTTATAATGAACTTTCATAACAGGGTGGTGGCTTGAAATTTTCGTTAATAATCTTTTTCGTTACAAAAAAAAAAATGTATTAACCGTTTAGGAAAATTTTGAATTTGCCATCGTTCTTCTCTAGAATAGAATATTTTGCTATTTTGAAGCTATGACACAACCTTTGTCAAGTGTTAAAATTACTTGCAACAAAACTTGAAAATTTCTTCTCCAAAACCTTTATCAACGTCATTAAGAACGTTGATTTTTCTAATAATGTCCTCATGCCACGGTAGATGTTTTGATATCTCTCGTTGGTTGGTAGTTCTTAACTCTCTTTTTATTTGAAAGTTTATATGCAAACGAGAAGGCGTGCTGTTATTTATTTCCTGGACATAGCTTCCAAGTTGACATATTTTAATCTGACTAAATAAATCAGTTTGTTCTCGTAGACAAGCCTTATATATTTAAACCATCACACCTATGCAATTCGGTCACCGGTTCTATTAAAGGGAACACAGTTGGTAAGACTCCCATGACACACCCCTCTGGATTCCAGTGACGTCACACGACTTACCCCGTTTCAAACGGTCAGGTATAATATGCCTGACACGATTTTATGTAACCCTGCGTCAGGAACCCATGGGGTTTTCAGTTACTTCATAATAAAAATTATACATTTAAATCTCGTAATTCCATTTTTTGCAACCCAAGCCTATCATGATGCCCCACAAAATACTCCACACCACAATGGCATCACACCCCCTCCTCCATCCCCCATGTGGCACCTGTCCCCCGGCCCCGAGCGACCTGATATTAGTAGTACATTTAAAGCGTTTTAAGAGGTATTTTTGAAGGACTTTTGATGAAATGCATCGTTTCTTTGAGTAACTATCTGTGGGGAAAAAAAAGATGCCGTTTAGGCAGATTGCTGTAGTAGCTGCCACTTTTCTTGATTATCAAGCCAATATATTTCCATTGTTGTCCAAGCCAAGGGAAAGTAAGTTTTCTCTGTAAGGGTTTTAAATAAGGACGAATTTATTATCATGTCTTATATTTATCAAGTCTCCGATGGTACAATGGTAAACAAACTAGTGGTTAGGATAGCTGACATGTATTATATTTATCAAGTCTCCGATGGTACAATGGTAAACATACTAGTGGTTAGGATAGCTGACATTCATCAAGATTGGTTATAAAAATGCTGTTTTTAGTTTAAAAAGTTTTTTAATTTAATTTAAATTTTGTTTTTTAATTAAAAAAAGGCACTAGAGCTTATAATTTCCATTCGAATGAGCCCTCTCGTGATATTCTAGTACCGCTGAGTCGATACGATTACTGGGAAAAAGAAAAACAAACAAATAAACACGCATCCTTGATCTTTCTTCTGGCAAAAAATACAAAATTCCACATTTTTGCAGATAGGAGCATCTAATTCTACATTTTGAAACCTCTACAGTAAGGTTTTATTATACGCTGAATCTGACGGTGTGATTTTCTTTAAGATTCTATGACTTTTAGGAGTTGTTTCCCCCTTGTTTTGAAAGTAATGAAAATTTTCTCATGCTCTTAAATTTTGATCGGTAAGACTAAACTTGACGAAACTTAAATATTTGAAATCAGCATAAAACTTCAATTCTTTTGATGTATCTTTTGGTATTAAAATTCGGTTTTTTACACTTTCGGTTACTATTGAGCCGGGTCATTCTTACTTTACAGTTCGTTACCACGAACTGTTTGATAACTTTTTAGTTACAATAGGTTTTTAACTCTATCAATTTCCTTTAAAATGAGCCATTAAATAACTCTCTACGATATTCCAGTGCCCCGCTATCTGAGGAAAAGAAGAAAAAAAAGATGCCGTATATGCAGAATATTGTGGTTTTAGCCACTTTTCTTTATTTTCAAGCCAGTATATTTCCCTTGTTGTTCATGCCAAGGGACTATAAGTTTTCTATATAGGGGCTTCGGCCAAGGCGGTTCTAATAGTGTACTTCGTTTTTTTTTTATCTAATTCGCTATAATAACAAGTTCACTCACTCTATTGTAATTTTGATTTGACTTTTAACCACAGATTTTGTTGTACAATATTTTCGTTTGCGATTCAGTTTTTTATACTCATTGTTCCTTGTTCCGTGCCTTTTGGAGCTTTTTGGAGTTACTTATGATATGCCATAAGATTAGGCATATTATAACAATAAACAAGAGGAAAATAAACCTTCTTATTACAAAGGGAATATTCTCAAGTGTGCCAATTATGGAGTCATTTAAGTTTATCCCCTCGTGTTTACCCTTCATCAATCCTTAACATGACTCAATGAAAATCACACCATCAGTTTCAGCGTATCAGAAAACCTTACTGTAGAGGTTTCAAGCTCCTATCTGCAAAAATATGGAATTTGGTATTTTTTGGCAAAATTGCTTAAAAAATCAAATATCTTTGAAAGGACTGCAATATGAAAAGAAAAGTGATAAAAGTGAAGACAAGTGATAAAAGTGATAAAATGCATTTTTTTGCAAAAGGTGATTCTATTTTTATTTATTTTTTTTGGTTTTTTGATTAGAAAAGGCACTAGAACTTTTATTTTCTATTCAAATAAGCCCTCTTGCAAAATTCTAGACCTCTGGGCCGACAAGATCACCCCTGATAAAAAGAAAAAGGCAAATAAACACGTATTCGTTATCTTTCTTCAGGTAAAAAATACAAAATTCCACATTTTTTAAGAAAAGAATTTGAAACCTCTACAGTAGAGTTCTCTGATACTATGAATCTGATGGTGTGATTTTCATTACGATTATATCACTTTTAGGGGGTATTTTGCCCTTTTTTTGAAAATAAGGCAAATTTTTTCAGGGTCTTAACTATTGATGGATATGAGTAAATTTGATGAAACTTATATATTTAAAGTCAGCATAAAAATCCGATTTTTTTATGTATCTATTGATATTAAAATTCCGTTTTTTTAGAATTTCTGTTACTATTGAGACGAGTCACTCTTACTATACATTTCGTTACCGCGAACTGTTTTATTTTTCCCAATCTGATTTTTCTGTTTTTTATCTTTAAATATTCTAATTTGTGTAAACTGAAGAACTGCAAAGAATAGCAAAAGTCCAAATTGTAGTTATTCATGATTCATGATAAACCGTAGGATTCGTTTCTATTGTTAGGAATTGTTAGCTCAATAGGGTAAAGAAGATTGCTTAAATGTGTGAGGGTCGTGGGTGCGAATCCACCACAACCCAATTTATTCAAGAGGGCTCAAAAAGAATAAATCCAAAACCATGTCATTGTAAATTAATTTAAAGATAAATTAAAGATAATTTCGAAACCTTATTATATGTCAGCAATTTCAGATGAAACTTACATACTTCCGATTTAAAATGAACTATTTCGATTATTCAAAATAAACTTGTGAAAACACGAGTTCGTTCTTTATTATAAATTATTTTCAAAATTAAATTAGTTACTATGGCCTAGAGTTACTTCTCTACCATATCGTAACAATTTACTTTATAATATTAGTTATTTTTGTTAATCACAAAAGGTTTCTATATACAGCAATTTACTTTAAAATGAGCCATTAGACAGCTCTTTATTATGACCACGAACTGTTTGATTTAATACTTCAGTTACTATGGGTTACAGTTCGTTCCTTATTGTAAATGATTACAAACAGGAAGAAACCTAAGGATTTTTCTTCTTTGGAATAGAAAGAGACGAACTTCAATCAGTCAAGTAGATAATTAAATCGAATTTATACAATGATTTGTTATTCCAATGATCGTTTTTTAATGTAATATTACTTCATATATGGTTACTACGTACAATTATGACGTCATTCATCAAGATTGGCCATAAAAATGCAGTTTTTAGTGGAAAAATTGATTTCATTTGAAATAAAAAAATAAAATAAAATTACAAATGACAATAGATCTAATAATTTCCTTCGGATTTAGGTATTGATCAACTATATGCGATATTCCAGTACTAAGCTATGTGTAGAAAAGAAGAAAAGAGAAAAAAAGAAAAAAAGATGCCGTTTGGGCAGAATGCTGTAGTAGCTGCACCTTTTCTTTATTTACAAGCCAATATATTTTCCTTGCTTTTAAAGTCAAATGACAGAAAGTTTCCTATATAGGGGTTTTGGACAAGGCAGTTATAATCGTATACTTTTTGTTTTGATCTGACTTTTTTTTAGGAGTTATGGGTTTTTATATTTCTTATTTACTATTTTTTCCCCAGCCTTATTTAGTTACTAGGGGCTGGAAGTTTGCTCTTTACTGTTATACGATTATGACGTCATTGATCAATCTTAGACATGAATTATGCAGTTTCTCGTAAGAAAATTGATTCTATTTAAAAATAATTTGCTTTAATTACAAAAGGTCTTTAACCCCATTAATTTCCTTAAAAATGAGTGATTGAACAACTCTCTACGATGTTCCAGTGTCAAGCTATCTGTGGAAGAAAAAAAAAGAAAAAAAGATGCTGCTTAGGTAGAATGCTGTAGTAGCTGCCACTTTTCTTGATTTTCAAGCCAATATATTTCCCTTGCTGTTCAAGCCAAGGGACAGAAAGTTTCCTATATAGGGGTTTCGGACAAGGCGGTTATAATGGCGTACTTTTTGTCTTGACCTGACTCTTTTTGTTTAGGAGTTATGGGTTTTTATATTTCTTAACATTGGACGTGATCGTCTTTTACTAGGCTGCTAGCTACCGCTGCAACCCGGATTGCTAGCTACCGCTGCAACCCGGATTATATTTTTAATTTTACAACTTTAGTTAACGATGTTGTGGTGCAAGTGGCTAGAACGATCGACCGTTAACCGAAATGTTGGTGTTTCAAGGCTACGTGGGGTTGATTTCTTTTAGTTTGTAATTCAGCTATCAATAAAACCATGATACCAATGATACTCACAAAATTCCAATTTACACTATCGATCCTTTATGTACTATTAATAACTACTACATGAGATCCTTTTGACTGACACATTTTATGATGAACTATGTCGATCCTTTATGTACTTAAATAAAAATAAAAAAAAGTTTTTTTTAACTGAAAGTAAGGACCGACGTTAAAACTTAAAACGAACAGAAATTGTTCCGTATATGAAAGGGGTGTTCCCTCCTCAACGCCTCGCTCTTTATGCTAAAGTTTTTTATTGTTTAAAAAAATAGAGTTGTGGGAGAGTCAGACTTTAGCGTAAAGAGCGAGGCGTTGAGGAGGGGACAGCCCCTTTCATAAACGGAATAATTTCTGTTCGTTTTAAGTTTTAACGTCGGTCCTTACTTTCAGTTAAAAAAACTTGTTTTTTTAACAGAAAAAAAACGATCCGTGATCGTTTTTTTAACTGAAAAAGAAAAGATCCGTTATCTTTCTTCTGGCAAAAATTGCAAAATTCCACATTTTTGCATATAGGAGCTTGAAGCTTCTACAGTAGGGTTCTCTGATACGTTGAATCTGATGGTTTGATTTTCGTTAAGGTTTAATGACTTTTAGGGGGTGTTTCCCCATATTTTTGAAAATAAGGCAAATTTTCTCAGGCGCTTAACCTTTGATGGGAAAGTCTAAACTTAATAAAACTTATATATTTGAAATCAGCAGACAAATTTGATTCTTTTGATGTATCTATTGGTATCAAAATTCCGGTTTTTAGAGTTTCGGTTACTATTGAGCCGGGTCGCTCCTTACATTTTTTATTGTTTTAAAAAATAGAGTTGTGAGAAAGAGTCTAACCGTAGTGTAAAGAGCGAGGCGTTGAGGAGGGGACAGTCCCATGGCTCACCGTACATGAATAATTAAAACAAAATTTGCATATCAATTTTTTTTTAATAATGCAGGGAAATCCGGCGCCCCCTTCATAGCAATGTTCCTTTCCCCATGAAAACTTCCTCCATGGAAAGATCCTCCTCCATAACCCCCGACCTCCCCCCTCCTCACAACCAGAAAAAATCATCCCTGAAAATGTTCGTATACTTTCCAATAACCAATACCATATTTAAACATTGGGTAAAGTTCATAAATTTCAGCCCTCCCCCTGGGGACTTTGGGGGATTAAGTCATCCTAAAAGACATATCGGGTGACTGGGGAAAAAATGAGCGTGGGAGGGGGCCTAGTTGCCCACCATTTTTTTGGGTCACTTAAAAAGGGCACTGGAACTTTTAATTTATGTTCAAATGAGCCCCCTCACGATATTCTTGGACCATTAGGTCGATACGATCACCCCTGGGAAAAAAAACAAATAAACACGCATCCGTGATCTTTCTTCTGGCAAAAAATACAAAATTCCGCATTTTTACGGATAGGAGCTTGAAACGTCTACAATAGGGTTTTCTGATACGTTGAATCTGATGATGTAATTTTTATTGAAATTCTATGACTTTTAAGGGGGTGTTTCCCCTTTTTTTCGAAAATCAGGCAAATTTTCTCAGGCGGGTAACTTTTGATGGGTAAAACTGAACTTGATGAAATTAATATATTTGAAATCAACATTAAAATATGATTCTTTTGATGAATCTATTGGTATCAAAATTTCGTTATTTAAGAGTTTCGTTTTTTATTTAGCGAGCCTGGTCGCTCCTTGCTTACTGTTCGTTACTACGAACTGTTTGAAAACAGGGAAAATCCTACAGCTTTTTCTTTTTGGAATAGTATGAGACGAACCTCAAAGAATAGTTTGATGGTTTGATTTTCATTAAGGTTCTATGACTTTTAGGGGGTGTTTCCTCTTTTTTCGAAAAATCAGGCAAATTTTCTCAGGCACGTAGCTTTTGATGGGTAAAACTGAACTTGATGAATATAATATATTTGAAATCAACATTAAAATCTGATTCTTTTGATGTATCTATTGGTATCAAAATTTCGTTATTTAAGAGTTTCGTTTTTTATTTAGCGAGCCTGGTCGCTCCTTGCTTAAAGTTCGTTACTACAAACTGTTTGAAAACAGGGAAAATCCTACTGCTTTTTCTTATTTGGAATAGTATGAGACGAACCACAAGGCACAAGGCTGCTAACTACGTCCAATGTATGCAATGATTTGGTACTAATGATTGACTTTTATTATCAATTAAAACTAAAATTAAATAAAAAATTTTCATTTTTTACGTCGTCACTCATTAAGTCATATATGGTTATTCTTGTCAAAGATAAACGTGTATAAATATTCGATTCACTTATTACGCCATATACGGATATGCGAGAAAAATTAATCCCTTTATATCTTTTCAACAAGTTGTAAACAGTAACCTTATTTATGTGATTATAATAGCTTTATACTCGTTCTTTATTATAATTGGTATCTAAATTCCGTTTTTTAAAGTTTCGGTTACTATTGAGACGAGTCGCTTTTACTATACAGTTCGTTACCATGAACTTTTTGATTGTTTCAATAATAAAATATCTTTGAAAAGCTTGCAGTATGAAAAGATTTTAAAAATGCATTTTTTTCGTAAAAAGTGATTCTATTTTTTATTTATTTCAGTTTTTTAATTAAAAAGGCACTAGAACTTTTAATTTCCGTTTAAATGAGCCCTCTCGCAACATTCTAGGACCACTGGATCGATACGATCACCCCTGGTAAAAAAAGGCAAATTAACCATCATTCGTTATCTTTCTTCTGGCCAAAAGATATCAAATTCCACAATTTTGCAAATAGGAGCTAGAAACCTCTAAAAAAAAGTTCTCTTATACGCTGAATACGATGGTGTGATTTTATTAAGATTCTATGACTTTTGAGGGGTGTTTTCTCCTTTCTTCAAAAATAGGGCAAATTTTCCCAGGCTCGTAACTTTTGATGAGTAAGATTAAACTTGATGAAACTTAAATAATTAAAATCAGCATAAAAATCTGATTCTTTTGATGTATCTATTGATATTAAAATTTCGTTTTTTAGGGTTTCAGTTACTATTGAGACGAGTCGCTCTTACTATAAAGTTAGTTACCCCGAACTGTTTGATTCTAGGACCTCTGGGTCGATACGATCATTCCTGGGTAAAAAAGGCCAACAAATAAACACGCATCCATGATCTTTCTTCTGGCAAAAAAAAAATACGAAATTCCACTTTTTTTGCAGATAGGAGCTTGAAATCTCTTCAGTAAGGTTCTTTAATACGCTGAATCTGATGGTGCGATTGGTATTAAGATTCTATGATTTTTAGGGGGTGTTTTCCCCTTTTTTTGAAAAAAGGTAAATTTTAATTGTTTAAATTTGCCTTAAATTTTAAAGCAAATTTTCTCAGGCTCGTAACTTTTGATGAATAAGAGTGGACTTGATAGTAGTAATCTAGATTATACTTTGCGGAGACATATAGGAATCTCCATGTTATTTGCATACAAATATAGCAATTTCAATGCTATTCCATATAAGTTCTACAACTTTTCAAAGAGAGTCAGAGCTCCCTCACATGGCATATGGAATTCTATGGAATATTTGGAGGGAAAACCAAAAATACTCAGAATCGAAAATAAACGGGATCTGCCTAAAGGGGAAGGCTCAGAGACCCTTCGTTCCCCCATTTCTGAGGGCAGGGGAGGGGGGGTAAATTTTGGAGGGAAAACCAAAAATACTCAAAATCGAAAATAAACGGGATCTGCCTAAAGGGGAAGGCACGTGAAACTATTGCAGTTTCTATAATAATGAATGAATTTCAAAATCAAATTTAATTTTCATTGAATGCTTTTCATTTAAACTTAAAATACACTAAAAGATGGTTCTCGAGAAACTATTGCAGTTTCTTTAAAAATGAATGAATTTCAAAATCAAATTTAATTTTCATTGAAACATTTTCATTTAAGCTTAAAATACGCTAAAAGATGGTTCCCGTGAAACTATGGCAGTTTCTATAAAAATGAACCATTTTCAAAATCAAATTTAATTTTCATTGAATACTTTTCATTTGAGCATAAAATACGCTAAAAGATTGTTCTCTTGAAACTATTGCAGTTTCTTTAAGAATGAACCATTATCAAAATCGAATTTTATTTTCATTGAATACTTTTCATTTAAACTTAAAATACGCTAAAAGATGGTCCCCATGAAACTTTTGCAGTTTCTATAAGAATGAACGAATTTCAAAATCAATTTAATTTTCATTGAATATTTTTCATTTAAGCTTAAAATACGCTGAAAGATGATTCCCGTAAAACTATTGCAGTTTCTATAAAAATGAACGATTTTCAAAATCAAATTTAATTTTCATTGAATACTTTTCATTTAAACTTAAATACACTAAAAGATGGTTCTCGTGAAACTATTGCAGTTTCTATAAAAATGAATGAATTTCAAAATCAAATTTAATTTTCATTGAATACTTTTCATTTAAACTTAAAATACACTAAAAGATGGTTCCCGTAAAACTATTGCAGTTTCTATAAAAATGAACGATTTTAAAAATAAATTTAATTTTCATTGAATACTTTTCATTTAAGCTTAAAATACACTAAAAGATGGTTCCCGTGAAATTATTGAAGTTTCTATAAAAATGAACGATTTTCAAAATCAACTTTAATTTTCATTGAATACTTTTCATTTAAACTTAAAATACGCTAAAAGATGATTCTCGTGAAACTATTGCAGTTTCTATAAAAATGAATGAATTTCAAAATCAAATTTAATTTTCATTGAATACTTTTCATTTAAACTTAAAATACGCTACAAGATGGTTTTCGTGAAACTATTGCAGTTTCTATATAAATAACTTAATTTCAAAATCAAATTTAATTTTCATTGAATACTATTCATTTAAACTTAAATTACGCTAAAAGATGGTTCCCGTGAAACTATTGCAGTTTCTATAAAAATGACTGAATTTCAAAATCAAAATGAATTTGCATTTAATACTTTTCGTTTAAACTTAAAATACGCTAAAAGATGGTTCTCGTGAAACTATTGCAGTTTCTATAAAAATGACTGAATTACAAAATCAAAATTAAATTGCATTTACTACTTTTCGTTTAAACTATTGAAGTTTCTATAAAAATTTGAAACTATTTCGTTTGATCTATTGAAGTTTCTATAAAGTCTTTATAAAATTTTTATCCAACATCGAAATCAAAATCCGTTTCCATTTAATGCCTTTCTTTTAAACTTAAAACACGCTGAAAAATGGTTCCCCTGAAACTATTGCAGTTTCTATAAAAATGAACGATTTTCAAAATCAAATTTAATTTTCATTGAATACTTTTCATTTAAACTTAAAATACGCTAAAAGACGGTTCCCGTGAAACTATTGCAGTTTCTGTATTAATGAATGAATTTCAAAATCAAATTTAATTTTCATTGAATACTTTTTATTTAAACTTAAAATACACTAAAAGATGGTCCCCGTGAAACTATTGCAGTTTCTATAAAAATGAACGAATTTCAAAATCAATTTAATTTTCATTGAAAACTTTTCATTTAAGCTTAAAATACGCTAAAAGGTGGTTCCCTTGAAACTATGACAGTTTCTATAAAAATAAATGATTTTCAAAATACATTTTGATTTTCATTGAATGATTGTCATTTAAACTTAAAATGCACTAAAAGACGGTTTCCATGAAACTATTGCAGTTTCTTTAAAAATAAATGAATTTCAAAATCAAATTTAATTTTCATTGAATACTTTTCATTTAAACTTAAAATACGCTAAAAGATGGTCCCCATGAAACTTTTGCAGTTTCTATAAGAATGAACGAATTTCAAAATCAATTTAATTTTCATTGAATATTTTTCATTTAAACTTAAAATACGCTAAAAGACGGTTCCCATAAAACTATTGCAGTTTCTATAAAAATGAAGGATTTTCAAAATCAAATTTAATTTTCATTGAATACTTTTCATTTAAACTTAAAATACACTAAAAGATGGTTCCCGTAAAACTATTGCAGTTTCTATAAAAATGAACGATTTTCAAAATCAATTTAATTTTCATTGAATACTTTTCATTTAAGCTTAAAATACACTAAAAGATGGTTCCCGTGAAATTATTGAAGTTTCTATAAAAATGAACGATTTTCAAAATCAAATTTAATTTTCATTGAATACTTTTCATTTAAACTTAAAATACGCTAAAAGATGGTCCACGTGAAACTATTGCAGTTTCTATAAAAATGAACGAATTTCAAAGTCAATTTAATTTTTTTCATTGAATACTTTTCATTTAAGCTTAAAAGATACTAAGAGACTATTCCCATGAAACTATTAAAGTTTCTAAAAAAATGAAAGTATATGAAAATGATACTGAATTTTACTTGAGCAATATTGCTTTAAGATTAAATAACACAAAAAGATGATTCCCTTGAAAGTATAAGCCTCTTCTTATCATTATTCTGCAATTCAAATGCTTAATACCCCAAACATATGCGAGTCAAATTTCACTTTAAAGTGCTGGCGTATCTGATGAAATAATTTAAGTCGTATGATCAATTTAGTAAGGACATTCGATATCCTAAAAGTGTCTGATTCAAACTTTTACCTTTTGAACATCAATGTTGTTAGCAGAAGGAAAATCCAGAGCCTCGTCCATGGAAAGATCCTCCCACCTAACCCTCGACCCCCCCCCCACACTGGTTTTGGGAAGACATAGGGGTTTTGCCCCCAACTTATGTTAATTTCTGCTCGTTTTGAGTTTGATTCGATTATTTACCCCCCCACACTGGTCTTGGGAAGACATAGGGGTTTTGCCCCAAACTCATGTTAATTTCTGCTCGTTTTGAGTTTGACTCGATTATTTATTGTAATTTCTTTTCGGTTTGGGTTTCATTTATTTATAGCTGTTGATTATTGGTATTTTTTTTTTTTTTTTTTTTTTTAAGTAAATCCGATGTTTCTCTATGATTAAATCCCAACGTCCCCCTGCTCTGAGTGTTGAAAATGATTTCACGACATTATTATTTTTTTTTCTTGCCCCAAACTTTTTTTTTTATCACGAACCCTTTTGAGATCAATTTGATCAACTACTTGGTGCCCATTAAAAAAAGAAATTTTTGTGTTAAATAAGTAGTTTTTGTATCTTTTAAAAGAGCTTTAAGGAGTTTGAGAGACTCAGTTGCCTGATTCCATGTGGTTTTTCTTTACTTGGTGCCCATTAAAGTTAGGTTAGCCTATGTACGCGCGCGTACATAGGCTAACCTAACCTAACAAAATAAACACCCCCTTCATCATTCCTAAGACATTTTTTTCAGTTATTTAATAAAAAAAAATTATTTCACGTTTTTTGCAAGCCAAGCCTATCAAGATGCTTCACAAAACACTCCACACTACCATGGCATCACACCCCCCTCCATCACCCATGTGGCACCAGTCCCCTCTCGCCCTTAGGACATTTTCAACCTTTTTGATCCGAAAATAAGCTAAAGAATCGCATTTAACTCTATATTTTTGAAAACAGAGAAGTCGCCCCTTTCTTTGCTAGAGTTTGGTGCTCTAAGCAATTCATGCCACAATGCCACACTATTATTGCTCTATGGCACACTTTTAGTAATTTTGCGGAATGGAATCGGACTTAAAGTCAGCGTATTGAAAGCACCAGGAATTAGAGTTGAAATCACTTATAAATTACAAATGTAGCTAAAGGAACCTATTAGAAGAAGGCTCTGAATTTGGAATTTTGTTAATTTTTTTTGCTGAATAGAGTTGGAGTTTGAGTCACTATATTGAAAATGTCTGGAGCTATAGTGAAATCGGTTATAAATTACAAATCTAGTTAAAAGAACCTATTAGAAGGAGGCTTTAAAGTAGGAATTTTATTAATTTTTTGCTGAATGGAGTCGGACTTGGAGTCAGTAAATTGAAAGTGTCTGGAGCTAGAGTTGAAATCGCTTATAAATTGAAAATCTAGTTCACATAGAACTGGTAGTTCGTATTTGTGAAAAACTGGCTAAGGGATACTCAGTCACAAATTAGAACTTATATTTTTCTTATTATGGGTCATAATCTATTGGCAGGCAGCCAACAAGGGGGAAACAAACATTCTTTCCATGATTTTTCCCTATTCGGCTCTCTTTCCTTTGGTTTCCTTATAATTACTTTATAGTCTCAAATTTCCTGGGGGGGCTCGCCCCTCCCCACCTGTCCTGCTTGCCGGCGCCCATGCTCCAAACCCCACTCTCTGGTTCTCTTAACATGTTGGAACCTGATAGTCCAGTTTTGACAAGGTTCGGATCTTTTTTGGGGGATACTCATCCTCCTTTTTCAAAGATTATGCTACTTTTATTGTATGCTGATAAATAGGTGGATAACTTTAAACTTAAGGAATTTATGATAACCGTGACTTATTTTTATGCATATATCTTTTTTCATAAATATTTGACGTAAATATTTTACATTTTTATGTATGTTTTTATCAAACTTCTGTTTAATAGAGCTTTAGTTACTATTGGCACAAGGTTTTTCTTTACTCATGAAAAAATTAATAGAGATATCTAATTTCCACTGTGAATCAACTTTGTAAAGCAATTGCGAAAAAAAATATCTAACAGAGGGGCAAGCTCGCCAAACTGGAAAAACATATCAATTTTTTTTAATTCTTTTTTGTTTTCGTGGGTCGATTTATCATAGATGGGTAAGATAAAGATTAAAGAAAATAATTTGAAAGTATTAAATTATTGTCTACTGTAGAAGGGCTGCCCTATGATAACATGCTGGGACTTATGCGGGGCTGCTACGGCGTCAATAAAGTTAATAAACTTTTTCATGAAAGTGCGAACCATGAAGTTTATCCCACTCACACAAGGATTTCACCTATTTGACTTTGCAGCATTTTTTCATAAAAAGTAACTCAATTAGTATAAAAAGTCAATTCTTTGATGCTTCAATTGTTATCAAAATACTTTTTTTAGAGTTTTTGTTACTATTGGTCCGATTTACTCCTTACTTACAGTTTATTGCAGTAGGAAGGACCCAATAGACGTGGACAGAAGTATACCCTATTGTCGGATAAGAAAGGTACTATTTGGTACTTTAAAAGTATCTTTCTTATATGGCAATGTTGTGAAATGCGCATGCGCACTGAATTCTAACGGGTCAATGTATTGATTCGCTAACGGGAACAGGATTACGTGTATCTTTCTAGACCAATCAGGGGATGTCTCTAAATGTATTTATGCACTAACGGGAACAGGATCACGTGTCTCTTTCTAAGCTAATCAGGGAATGTTTCTAAATGTATTGATCCTGCAACGGGATAGGATCACGTGTCTCTTTCTAGGTCAATCAGAGATTTACGTAAGGTTTCCCTTACAACACAATTTGCCCTTGAGATTTAATTTATAATGGACATGTGTTGAGCTTGAAGCATCATACAGTTGCAAGGCATCATGGAGATACCATTAAATATTGATGAGTTGGAAGTTTTAGCTACAAAGATTTATAATGTGAGTTCTGTCTAGTAAATTTTCTTAGGTTATTTCCAAATAAAATCACTTTTGTAGTCCCTCCCCCTCCAGTATATTCAAATTCAGAGTATACCCCCCTCCCAAAAAAAATATCCACTATGCGATATTTATAGTCGTTAGAAAGCGTAAAATATGTTCTTTTTTACCGTGTAAACCCCCACTGTTAACGATTTTAATTCTTTCATTTGAATTAATCCTCTTTATCGACAAATTCGTTTAATTTCAATGATTTCTCTATTTTAACAAAAGTAACAACTTACAATCGTCAACTCTTTGGTATTAATAATCCCCTTTATGATATTAAGCCGCGAACATGACTTTTATCAGTTCCGTGAAGATTTAAATAGGGATAATTATTGCACCCCGTCAAGTGCACATCCGACAGGCTATATCCATATGAATTAGGATAGCATAGTTTTTGTTGAAAACGATACTTTTTTTTATACCCGTTAAATTGACTGCAGTAAATCATGTTAATTGCTAGGGGCGCGGGTGTTACTTATAATAAATTGTTTCATATAGTATTTGTTTTCCAGTTTGAGTACTCAGTGTCTATGTAGTGTGGGAGGGGTGTTAAGAAAACGTCAAGTAACTACTACGAAAAGTTTTATTGAAACGCAGGTCCTTTTAAATGATATAAACTTTTGACCCTAGAGGAATAATATGCAAGTATATGCGTTGCGTCTCTAGGTATGTTTTTAAATTTTTTCTAAATGGTAAAGATAGAAACATTGATTTCTATCCTAAGGCTACAGACTACTGATTGTCCGAAATATTCATTCAAATGATCTCCACTGTCTTGCAAAAAGATTTCCCTATTGTTCTTCGTACTTTTGTTGTTTGTTATAGTCCAATTCTAATTTTTTCCAAAGAAAATAAAAAATCTCCGACCTTTTAATAAACATTTTAAGTGTTTGACATGCTAACATATCCTAAATAATAGAAATATAACAAAGTAATGTATAATATATTTTTAATAAAATAACAACATGTAGAATTTTAACACAAAAATATGTTTCAGACATTATTATACATTATTAACATCGTTGAACAACTTCGGACATTTTGAATCTGTTCCATAAAATAATTTATCATGTTCTCTCTTGATACTAGAGTTATTCTCTTCTCTTAGTTCATAACCAGTAGAATAATTATTCATCCATTTTGAGTCATACACAATTTTTACTGGGGTGTCACCTACTGGCTTAATCTGCATTTCATCTTTAGTACTATTGGATTCGTTGACTATATGATCAATAGTAGTAATAACGCTCTCTTATGCTTCCTTTTCCATCAGTTTATCTTTATAATCATGGATGATATTGTATGCCAATGTCCTTTTTATTTGCCAGCGATTTCACTGTCTATTGTCACATTGTGTTTACACAGGTAACAGTTCTGGCAGGTAGCCATGATATGATTTATTACATTAGTGCAGCAGTAGGCCTTTCTTTCCTTTTTGCTTTCATTTGAATCCTAATACCCGAAAACTGACGATATGGTTTAAAACTGGGTAACATGTTACCACAAGCACTAGCAAGAAGATGCCCCTCTTCATAAACAACTGATGTTATGTTTGTATTCTGTTTGAGTGCACTAATCTCCAGAAATCTCAATCTCGCATACTAATACTACTGAGAGTTAAATTTTTTTGGTGCTCCAAAGGGATGTAATTCCTCAATGTCATGACAATGCACGCATATATTTCCAATACGGCTATCAATTGTACTTGTTTCATAGTTCAAATACTTCTCCTTGTCAGCATTCAATGATACAATAACACTATCATGTGAACAAACTTTCCTCGAATCATTCATTTTCACTCTTTAAACAAAAATATGATGCAGATATCAATCCTTCCACTGCGTAAAAAATACTGATCTAATACATGCAATAAAGTAGGTAGTTTCGATAATCGGCCATAGAGTACCAGTGGGAAATCCGCTTCCAATGTAAGAGCAACCATAGAGCACGTTGCTACCGTCGCAAGCATACATAGTGAGAGAGACATGCAAAGTGAGAGAGTCCTGGTTGAACTTCGCTGAAGTAAGGATGCTAGGACTGCTTTGAAAAATTTTTAATTTTTGGTTTTATTGGTCGCATGTTGTTGTGAGTCTTTTTTCTTTCATATATTTTTGTCTTGCTGAGGACGGGCCTTGGACATAGGACCGAAATATTCATTCAAATTATCTCCACTGTCTTGCAAAAAGATTTCCCTATTGTTCAACGTACTTTTGTTGTTTGTTATGGAAAGGAAGTGTGGTCTTCGTCGCTAATTGGACTATAGCTTTTTTCTTTTCTTTGAGAAAATTCAGAAGAGAACTTGAACTTTTCTTCACTTCGCTGTGAAAACTCAGAATTAAAGTGGAACCTTTTCTCTTCTCAGGGAAAACATTCAGAACAGAACTTGAACTTTTCTTCACTTCTTTGAGAAAATATAGAATTAAAGCTGAATTTTTTCTCTTCTTGGAGGAAAAATTCAGAATCAAAATATGTATGGTAAAATTTAGAACAGAACTTTAAATTTTTTATGTCTTTGAGAAATTAAGAACTGAAGTGGAAGCTTTTTTTCATTTTCTTCGGTAAATTTCAGAATTGAGCTAACTTTTTCTTTTCTTTAAGAAAATTCAGAAGAGAACTTGAACATTTTTCACTTCTTCAATAAAACTCAGAATTAAATTGGAGCTCCTTATCTTCATGGTGAATATTCACGATCAAAGTATAACTTTTTTATCTTCTACGAAAAATTTGGAACAGAACTTTATATTTTCATCTCTTTCAGAAAAATTGGAACTGAATTTAAGAAAATTTAGAATTAAAGTGAAACTTTTTATCTTCATGGAAAATATTCAGAATCATAGTATATCTTTTCCTATCTTCTATGGAAAAATTTAGAACAGAGCTTTAAATTTTTTATGTCTTTGTGAAATTAAGAGCTAAATTGGAAGCTTTTTTTTCATTTTCTTTGGTAAAATTCAGAATTTAGCTAACGTTTTCTCTTCTTTAAGAAAATTCAGAAAAAAACTTGAACGTTTTTACACTTATTTGAGAAAACTCAGAATTAAAGTGGAGCTCCTTATCTTCATGGCGAATATTCATGAACAAAGTATAACTTTTTCTATCTTCTATGATAGATTTGGAACAGAACTTTTAATTTTTTCATCTCTTTGAGAAAAATTTGAACTGAAGTGGAACCTTTTTGTTTTCTCAGGAAAAATTAGAATTGATCTGTAATATATTTCTTTTTCACAGTGGAAATTTGAATCTGAATCTGAAAGTGAATCTGAAAGTGAAATATGCTGAATCTGAAAGTGTGTTCCCTGACATGTTGAATCTGAAAGTATAATTTTCATGGTGATGAACTATTCTAAAGAATAAAGACGGTTGAGGCTTAAGATGTTTATTGCTTAAACATATTAAAAACATTTTGAAAAATACATATTTACATAAAAATAGTACTTAAAGTAAAGTAAGATAAGACATGACTTTTTCTCTTCTTTAAGAAAATTCAGAAGAGAACTTAAACGTTTTGACAGTTCTTCGAGAAAACTCAGAATTAAAGTGGAGCTGCTTATCTTCATGGCGAATATTCATGAACAAAGTATAACTTTCTATCTTGTATTATAGATTTGGAACAGAACTTTAAATTTTTTCATCTCTTTGAGAAAAATTTGAACTGAAGCGGAACCTTTTTGTTTTCTCAGGAAAAAATTAGAATTGGTCTGTAAGATATTTCTTTTTCACTCTGGAAGTTTGGTGTTGGGATATACATGAAGTTGAAAAGTAATGTATGAATTCTCCGGCATGCTGGATCTGAAAGAGTAATTTCATAGAAATTCTTTAACCATTTAGGGTTAACTTACCTTTTTAGGATTGACCTTTTAGGGTTCTCCAACATGCTGAACCTGAAAGTTTGTTCCCTTACATGCTGAATCTTAAAGTGTGATTTCAGAAAATTTTTTAACCTTTTAGGGTTAACTTACCATTTTAGGGATGACCATTTAGGGTTCTCCAACATGCTGAATCTGAAAGTGTGTTCCCTGACATGTTGAATCTGAAAGTATAATTTTCATGGTGATGAACTATTCTAAAGAATAAAGACGGTTGAGGCTTAAGATGTTTATTTCTTAAACATATTAAAAAACATTTTGAAAAAATACATCTTTACATAAAAATAGTACTTTAAGTAAAGGAAGCTAAGACATATTTATTGCTTAAAAATATATTCAACAAACAAAAAATATTTGTAATATATGCATATTGACATATTTAAAAAATTAGCTTAATCCATTTGATATGAGGAGGAGCATGAGTTTAGGTCTTTGGATATCTGATGAGTTTTTCCATGTCAGGTATCTTTTCAGGCACCCATTGAGCGAAATATCTAACTTCATCTTCCGGATCATGTACTGAATGCAGGTATTCCTCACATTGAAGTCTTCTAAATTGAATAACGCTATGTCTTTATCACATTTTTCTAGTAATAGTTTATCGGTTGGCACGTTTCCCTTAACATATACAGCTTGCACACCAAAAAAACTGCATATTTCCTGAATTTCCTCTTGTACATGTTTTATTTCATAGCCATTTTCATTACTTAGTCTTATGGTTTTAACGTAAAAGCCGTTTCGATTTATAAAATTTAATGTTGGACTCCATCTGTTTTTCTCGTACTTATACATATTGTATCTGACGTTCCATTTATTGCTATGAACTTCACGCCATTGTTCGTCTTGCAGTAAGATAGCTGTTTCGAAAATAATGCCAGTTGAGGAATATTTCAGACTAATACATTCTGTGTCAATCACACCAAACATTATTATATCTGAAAAAAGGGCATAAATTAAATATGTAATGTTTCTGACACTCTAACAAATACAGTTCACTTTCTTAAAATAATTCATTCTCACTTAAGGGGGCAAGATAACATTAAATCTACACTTGAAAATTAGTGCTTTGTGCAACGAAAAATGAATTATAAATATAACAGCGGAAAAAAGTTAATGTTGAGCTGTTGACCAAAAACGGCCCTCCGTCCCTCCTCCTCCCCTCGAGTCCTCTCCCCTCATTTTCCCTTAAATTGCGCGTATTATTGTTTTTATTTTATTCTTTTATAACCCATTTCATGTTTTCCCCATTTGCATTGTCCTCTCTGAAAACGATCTAACCTAACCTTTACCAGTAGGAGGAAAGGTATCCATTTTCTGTGAAGTTTTTGGTAGATAACAAACAAATACTGAATTTTGTTTATCAGGTTGTACCCATATTGAGTCAGTAGTCATCTGAATAAATATATTAAAATAGGGAAAAAAGTCTCTTAAAATTCTCAAACCTTGACCCTTAAGCCTAAGAAAATAATTATATTTATATGAAACTTTATTTCTGAAATCTATAACACAATATCTTTAATTTCTTTGGTGATATTAGCGATCTCCTTCTTATTCTCAATATCATTTAATAGATCACGGGTATGTTCATCCCATTCTAGGGCTAATCGATGCCCCCTTGGCACTTCTACTGCAACCTTGAATGTCCAAGGGAGAGATTTCATAGAGGGTGCTGTGATTTGAAGAGGGACAGGGGACTGGTATAGAACGCTCCTGGATGGGCCAGCTATCTCCAGTCGTTGCAAAGGAGTTATATCATTACCCCTAGCTGTCTTATTGGGAAAGGGGGGCATTTCTCATAATTGTCCTTAAAAAGAACAACAATTTTTGTAAAAAATAACGACTCCCTGTTAGCACCCCCTTCTACAGAATTTATTGTAAGGCATAATTTTGTCTAGAAAGCATCTGCCATTGTCCCAACGAAGCCCATCTCCCCTTTTCAGCAAAGCAAAAAGTATAAAATTGCGAGGAAGAAGCTAGACTTAGAAATCAAACGTTTTTATTACAAAACTTGTGAGAAATAAACCTTGACAATCAGTAGTCTGTAGCCTTAGGATCGAAATCAATGTTTCTATTTTTACCATTTAGAAAGGATTTAAAAACATGCCTAGAGACTCAACGCATATATTTGCACATATTTCCTCAAGAGTCAAAAGGTTTAAATCATTTAAAATGACATGCGCTTCAATAAACCTTCTGATATAAGATATGTATATATTTTTGACCCCCCCCCCCACCACATAAACAGTGAGGAATCAAAATGGAAAAAAAATACTATATGAAACTATTTATTTTGGGTAACAAACGCACCCTTAGTAATTCAAAGGATGTACTGTAGTTAATTTGACCGGAATGAAAAAATATCTTTTTCAACAAAATCTATGCTATCCTAACTCTTTTGGATATAGAATATCGGATTTGCACTTGAAGGGGGGCAATAGTTATCCATATTTAAATCTCTATAAAACTAATAAAAGTCATGTTTGCGGCGTATTATCATAAAGGGGATTATTAATACCTAAGAGTTGACGGTTGTAAGTTGTCAGTTATTGCTAAAATACAAAAAGCTTGAAAATTACATGAATTTGTCGAAAAAGAGAATTAATTCGTATGAAAGAATTTAAATCGTTAACAGGGGGGGGTCTACATAGTAAAAAAGAGCATATTTTATACTTTATAATGATATTACATATCACATAGTGAAGATTTTTTTTGGGGGGGGGGGTATAACCTGAATTTGAATATAATGAAGTGGGACTACAAAAATGATTTTATTTCGAAATAACCTTAGAAAATTTACTAAATAGAACTCACATTATAAATCTTTGTAGCTAAAGCTTCCAACTCATCAATATTTAATGGTATCTCCATGATGCCTTGCAACTGTATGATAATTTAAGCTCAACGTGTGTCCATTATATACTAAATATCAAGGCCGAATCGTATAGTAAGGAAAACCTTATGTACATCCATGAATGTCTAAGAAAGAGAAGCGTTACCCTGTCCCGTTAGAAAAACAATATATTTAAAACACCCCCTGAATAACCTAGAGAGATAGACACGTGATCTTGTTTCTATTTTCGCATCAATACAATGTGAAACATCCCCTGATTGGTCTAGAAAGATACACGTGATCCTGTTCCCGTTAGCGAATCAATACATTGACCCGTTAGAATTCAGTGCGCATGCGCATTTCACAACATTGCCATATAAGAAAGATACTTTTAAAGTACCAAATAGTACCTTTCTTATCCGACAATAGGGTATACTTCTGTCCACGTCTATTGGGTCCCTCCTACTTATTACCATGAACTGTTTGATTTTACACCATATATTGTTCATGCACTTTGGAATTTGGGAGATGGAATATTCCAGAATTCTTTATATTCGTCATTCTTTTATTTGTGCTCCTCAATTTTATTTGTAGAGAGAATTTTTTAGGGCGAATTTGGGGGGGGGGGCCTACACCAGAACCCATTTCAAATATATTCTTCTTTGCCCAAGTGGCATAAAATTACTGCAAGAAATTACTTATTTAATAATCATCCATAGACAGCCCAGCTCTGAAATATACCTCTCACCATGTCTCCATCCTAGACTACAAAGGAAATAAAAAAAAGTTTTTTCAACTGAAAGTAAGGAGCAAAATCAAAACTTATAACGAACAGAAATTATTACATAAATGAGCGGAATTGCCCCCTCCTCAATACCTCACTCCTTACGCTAAAGTTTGACTCTTTGTCCCAGTATCTTTTAAGGACGACTCCTGAAACACAAGGACCGTTTAATTAGAATAATAAGCTTTTTTAAAGTTGAAAAATTTTTAGCGGTAAGAGCGAGGTATTAAGGAGGGGACAACTCTCCTCCCATATACGTAATAATTTCTGTTCGTTTTAAGTTTTGATGATACTCCGTACATTCAGTTGAAAAAACTCTTTTTAATTATGTCTGGGGCTCGAGACCTTTATTGTATGATTCTCTGATATGCCAGATTTGATAGTTTGATTTTCACTAAGATCTTTTGAGATTCTGGGGATGTTTCTCCCTTCTTCAAAAAAATTGGGAAACTTCCACAGTTCAGTACAAAGAGCTAGGGTTGAGGGAGGGACGACCCTCCCGCTCATACACGGAATAATTTCTATTCATTTTAAGTTTTAATGTTGCTCCTTACTTTCAATAGAGAAAAATAGTTGTTTTTTTTCGTTTAATTACTATCAATTAACTGAAATGAGTGTTACTATTCTTTTATCAGCCTCAAATAGTGATTGCTCTTCGACAGTTTTTTTTCAAAACCTCTTTTTCAACTACCGTTTAGTATCGGTCGGGGCTCACTCTTTACTAGGTTGCAGCCAAGCGCCATCCATGATCTCTGAAAAGAAATGTTAGTAATGAAAGAGAACTAGAATGCCTTGTATGTAAGGGGAATGGAGTGTGTTAGCATGAAACCATAATACAGTGCTAAAACATGGCCAGCTGATTCATCTTTAGCGTTAGTAGAAAGGGAGACTGATGAATATGATCAAAATGCTGACTGGCAAACAGTATTAGCAGTTTCAATATTTGTGATTGAACCCGAGTCCTCCTTATTTTCTACAATTTCCGTTATATGTAGTAAATCAAAAAATATAAAAAAAGTATGAGATTGCTCATTTCCATGTATACACTTTTCCGCAAATTAGGCACAACATTTCAAACGCTTTAAACGTATTATGCTTATTTTGTTGGTTTGTATGCTAGCAGCAATCCTAGATTACCCCTCCAACCATTTAGTTTCGAAATATCTAATAAGCCTCTGCTGAGTCAGTCCCTAGAGAGAGGTATAGCGTTTTCATTTCTGTATTTTATTTCTTTTGTTCAGCTGCCTCAATTGTATTCTGATGGTTCGATTCTTTGCTCAATTCTTCTGATAATTTGGGATGATTTTCACTTTTGGCTGAGACAGTCCCTAGATAGGGGTAAAACGTTTCCATGTACAAGGAACTTACACAGGTCAATGCAGCAATCTTTATGCCCCAGTGGGAGCAAAGCAACGCACAACTCCAGACAACAAAATGCAGATATAACATTCCGATTTTCAGTCTCTCTTCAAAATTAAACGCAGAAATTCTCACCTTATGAGCTACTTCTTTGACTTTATCGGATAGCAGTTTCATAGCAGCTTTTCTGTCACTCTTCATTTTCTTACTGAATTTTGTACCAAACTCTTTAACATCGATCATTGAGCAAGTTAACGTTTCTCCAGTTTTCATTGTTGCCTGAGCCATATAGAGATAGCTATATTGCACCATAAGAATGAAAAATACTAGAGCTTTTGGAAAGCCACCGGCAATCATAAGCCATAAGTTCAGTACCTCGAAGGAAATGAGAAGAATTAACATTTCTTTTTTAACCTTTAAACCGAACATAACTAATATTTCTCATTGTGAACTTTCATAACAGGGTGGTGGCTTGAAATTTTCGTTAATAATCTTTTTCGTTACAAAAAAAAAATGTATTAACGGTTTAGGAAAATTTTGAATTTGCCATCGTTCTTCTCTAGAAAGAATATTTTGCTATTTTGAAGTTATAACACAACCTTTGTGAACTGTTAAAATTACTCTGGGCAAAATTTGAAAATTTCTTCTCCGAAACCTTTATCAACGTCATTAAGAACGTTGTTTTTTTCTAATAATGTCCTCCTGTCACGGTAGATGTTTTGATGTCTCTCTTTGGTTGGTAGTTCTTAACTCTTTTTTTATTTGAAAGTTTATATGCAAACGAGAAGGCGTGCTCTTATTTATTTCTTGGACATAGCTTCAAAGTAGAGATATTTTAAACCGAACAAAAAAAAAATCAGTTTGTTCGCGTAGACAAGCCTTATATATTTAAACTTGCACAACAAAATATGACCGAACTAAATAAATTATTTTCAAACTATCTTATAGAAAAAAAACTGAATAACACAATAGAAATATGGTAATTCTAAAATCATACTAAAATTGGCTTTTGACATCAGAACTGGATCTACATTTGGGGTAGCAGCTTCATAACTTTTCTACACAAGGATTTTATAAGTCAGAGGCAGATTAGTACCGATGACCAAGTAAAGAGCAATAGGCCTTCAATGTCTTAGTATTTTTATTTTTTCTTTTGTCACTTTCTATGGAAAAGGCTTCGCAGAAACTTTAGAAGGGGATCATTTAACTGAGAATGAGAATTGTAGTCACCTTTTAAAGAGTTAAAACTGATTGAATGGTATCCAGACCCCTCTTTTTCGTTTTTGCTGAAAAACCTTTGGTTTTTATTCGAATAAATTGGATTGAATTGAATTGATCCCTAAAATACCCGATTCAAATTTTGATATAACTATTTCAAATGCCCCCAGTTCGGTGGAACTTAGTTAAGAATGGGGGTAGGTGATCTGTATGTGTTTTATTTTCTTTCTTTTTTTCTTCCGTCTACTGCAAATAGAAAGGTTTATCGTTGAAATTCGGAAAGCGCTCAATCAACTGGGTATTGACAGTTCTAGCGCCCCTTTTTAGAGACAAAAGTGAATGATTAACATAAATTTCGATTTTTCAAAACAAAACTGTATTTTTGGTATCTTTTACGCATCACAACGTCATGACATCATTTTGTGGTGACCAAAAAAATCAGTTGTTTCTCGTATATAGGCATAATATATTTGAATTTGCATAACAAAGTATAACGCAACTACATAAATAATTTTTTAACTATTTTGGGTACGTCCGTGTTATAGTGACCACACTTAAGCTCTTGATATGAGTAAAGAACGGTTTATCTGTCTGCATTCGGGGATAATTAGCTTAGTCGCAATGAGATTAACTGCTATAAAGGTGTGTTTTAATTAAATATTGAATGTATAAACTTGGTTTTGTCATCTTAGGTTAGGTATTCAATTTAATACGTTCTGTGTGGCTTGCTTCCCATAATTCTCTGTTTTAGTTTCCATAATTTTGTTATTGAAAATTAATTTTCAACATATTTTAGTATATTTCATAAGTATTAACCAAAAGTATAAACACATACAACAAGTACTGACAAAACTCTCCAAAAGTGACCCCGCGTACCTAAGCGCCTCTAGAGGAAAAATGCTGTACTAATTAATCGCTCTGAGCCAATAAATTAAATTTAATACAGCTTTTACGGAACAAGTATAATCACCTACGGAACTTAGGCTATTATCCCCCAGGTTCGCATAGGTATGGGATCGTCTCCGGAGACGCGGACAAAGGGTCACTTTTTTTGTGTAGAGAGGATAGGTTTTGTCAGTAATTAACCTAACTTCACTTCTTTGGTGTGGTCGCTATAACAGGTAAGTACCCTATTGTGTACAAAAAAGAATAGTAATACCGTAATACAACAATTGAACTGAAATCGGCTATTTGGCATCAGCACTGAATCTAGATTTGGAGTAGCAGCTTCATAACTTTTGTGTACAAGGATTTTATAAGTCAGGGGCAGAGTATTACCGTTGCGCAAATAGAGAGCCATAGGCCTTCATTTTTTTTTCCTTTTGTCACTTTCTGTGGAAGAGGTATCGCAGAAACTTCAGAGGCAACTCATTTAATTGAAAAAGAGAATTATAATCCCCTTTTAAGAATCAAAACCGATTGAAGGACATCCAGACCCCTCCTGTGTTGTTTTTGCTGAAAACCCTCCTTCAGTAATCCCTAAAATGCTCAATCAAAATTTGGGACATCTATTTCAGGTGCCCCGGTTCGGGAGAGCTTAAATAAGAGTCAGGGGGGACTGTATGTGTTTTAATTTTCTTCCTTTTTTCTCCTGTCCACTTCAGAGGGGTATATCGTTGAAATTCGGAATGGGTTCAATCAATTGGATATTGAAAGTTCTAGTGCCCTTTTTAAAAGATAAAAGTGAATAATTAACATAATTTTCGATTTTTAAAAATAAAGTTGCACTTTTGGTATCTTTTACGCATCACAACGTCATGACGTCATTTTATGGTGGCCAATGAAACTTAGGGAGGGCTCAATCAACTTTAAACTAAAAATTTCTTGTTACCTTTTTCATAGTTTCAGGTATGGCTGTAATTTCATGTCTGTAACCTTTGGTTACTCATGCAATATTCGAATATTAGTTCTAGGAGGCTCGTTCTCGAAAAAGAACAATATATGGAAAGGAAAATTCCTTCTTCTGGAACGATGTTTACGCTTTGAAGCTTCTTAGTAAAAAAAAAACCTGATTTTGATACTACCTAGTTTCAGTTGTAGAACCTAGTCACAGACAAGTCGACTTGTGTAACTTAAACTGGTATATTATATCCGTATTATTGGTTCCAATGGTACTGTTAAGGCCGTCTGGGAGGATTTTGTTGAATGCAAGAGATATTTTGGTGAAACTGCAAAAATCTTCATCTTCCGGGTTGAAACTGTGAAACAAGCATTTTTTGCGTTAAACAACTTCTAAACATTTTCAGCAGTTAATAGAGTTGTCGAAATTTACAGTAACGATCAAGAAACTGTGATTCACAACGATTTAGTTGGCAAAGAGAGTGAGAGAGACAAAAAATCATACAAATACACAATTCCGACATGCAAACCGACAAAGACAGGCACTGGCAGATGCGGATACCCACCTCGACACATTGACTGAGAGATATAGAGCGAAGAACACACATACAAAAACATTCATTCAGTCATATAGACCGACAGACACGCACTGGGACAAGCAAACACCCGCCCACACACAGGTAAAGAGAGTTAGAGAGACAAAAACGCATACAAATAAACAATTCAGACATACAAACAGGCAAAGACAGAAATTGGGACAAGCAAACGCCCGCCCAGACACTCAGGCAAATAGAGTGAGTGAGACAAAAACACATACAAATATGTATATTCAGACATAAAAAAGACAAAGACAGACACGGGGACAAGCAAACAACCACCCAAAAACACAGGCTTAGAGAGTTAGAGAGACAAAAACACTTACAAATATATAGGTATAGACATACAAAAAGACACAGACAGGCACTGGTACAAGCAAACGCCTTCCCAGGCAAACAGGCCTAGAGAGTGAGAGAGACAGAACACATACAAATCCACAGTTCAGACTAAAAAAAGACACTGGGACAAGCAAACACCCGCCAAGACACACGGGATTATAGAGTGAGAGAGACAAAACCACATATAAATACACAATTCAGACATACAAACTGCTAAAGCCAGACACGGGGACAAGCAAACACCCACAAAGACACACAGTCAAAGGGAGTGAGTGAGACAAAAACACATACAAATACATAGATTCAGACATGGAAACTGACAAAGACAGGCACTGGGACAAGCAAACACGCGCCCAGACACACAGGCAAATAGAGTGAGTGAGACAAAAACACATACATGCACACATATTCAGACATACAAACAAGGAAATACCCCCCAGACACACAGGCACAGAGAGTGAGAGAGACAAAAACATACAAACACACATATAACGATATATAAAAGATAAAGAAAGTTACTGGGACAAACAATACCCGCCCAGACACACAGGCAAACCGAGTGAAAGACACAAAAACATATACAATTACATAGATTCAAACATACCAACAAACAAAGACAGGCACTGAGACAATGAAACATCTGACCTGACACTCAGGCTTAGAGAGTGAGAGAGACAAAAACACATACAAACACAAAGATTCTTATATACAAACAGACAAAGTCAGACACTAGGGACAAGCAATCACCCGCCCAGACACACAGTCACAGAGAGTGAGATAGACCTACCCGAACCCAGGTACCTGCAGCCAATCCCCACTTTTTTTTCAAATAACTGTATTCAAGTTAGGTTCATTTAGGTTCCTCAATGTCTTTGTCTTTTTGTATGTCTGAATCCATGTATTTGTATTTGTTTTGTCTCTCTCACTCTCTTTGCCTGGGTATCTGGATAGATGTTCCCTTATAACAGTGCTTATCGTTTTTGGTTTGTATGTGTGGATTCTATGTTTGTATGCTTTTTTATCTTTGTATTTATCTCTGCCCTTGTGTTTGGGTGGTTGTCTGCTTCTCCCTAGGTCAGTCCTCATCGGTTTGCAAGTATTAATCTTTATGTCTATATGTATTTTTGTCTCCCTAACTCGCTAAACATGTTTGTCTTGGTGGTCGTTTACTTGTTTCAGTGCCTGACTCTGTCAGTTTGCATGGATGAGATTAAGTGTTTCTTTGATTTTTTGTCTCTCTCAATCTCTAAGTCCGTGTGTCTGGGCGGGTGTTTACTTGTCCCAGTGTTTGTCTTTGTTTCATTGTATGTCAGTATTGTGTATTTGTGTGTGTTTTTGTATCCCTCCCTCTCTTTGCCTGTGTATCTTGGCGGGTTTTTGCTTGTCTCAGTGCCTGTCTTTGTCGGTTTGTGTGTCTGAATCTGTTTATTTGTATGTGTTTTTGTCTCTCTCACTCTCTTTGCTTGTGAGTCTGGGCGCGTGTTTGCATGTCCCAGTACCTGTGTTTGTCAGTTTGCATGTCTGAATCTATGTATTTGTATGAGTTTTTATCTCTTTCACTCTCTTTGTCTGTGTGTCTGGGCAGGTGTTTGCTTGTCCCTGTGCCTGTCTTTGTCGGTTTGTATTTCTGAATCTATATATTTGTATGTATTTTTGTCTCTCTTGCTCTTGTTGCCTGTGTGTCTGGGAGGGTGTTTGCTTGTCCCAGTGTCTGTGTTTGTCGGATTTCATGTCTGAATTTATGTCTTTGCGTTCGTGTTTGTCTCTCTCACTCTCCAAGTCTGTGTGTCTGGGCGGGTGTTTGCTTGCCCCAGTGTCTGTCTTTGTCTGTTTGTATGTCTGAATCTGTGTGTGTGTATGAATTTTTGTCTCTCTTACTCTTGTTGCCTGTGTGTCTAGGTCGTTGTTTGCTTCTCCCAGTGACTGACTTAGTCGGTTTTTATGTCTGAATTTATATGTTTGTATGCGTTTTTGTGTCTCTCAATCTCTAAGTGTGTGTGTCTGGGCGGGTGTTTACTTGTCCCAGTGTTTGTCTTTGTCTGTTTGTATGTCAGAATTGTGTATTTGTGTGTGTTTTTGTCTCTCTCCGTCTTTGTCTCTGAGTCTGTGTTTTTGTCTCTCTCTTTGTGTGTGTATCTGGGCAGGTGTTTGCTTGTCCCAGTGCCTGTCTTTGTCCGTTTGTGTGTCTGAATCTATATATTTTTATGTGTTTTACTTTCTAACTCTCTCTGACTCTGTGTCTGGGCGGGGTTTTGCTTGTCCCAGTGCCTGTCTTTGTTGGTTTGCATGTCTGAATTTATGTTATTGTATGTATTTTTATCTCTCTGAATCTCCATACCTGTGTTTATGGGCGGGTGTTTCATGTCCCTTGTTCTTATCTTTAATGGTTGGCATGTATGAATGGTGTATTTGTATGAGTTTTGACCCTCTCACTCTCTGAGCCTGTGCATGTCTGGGTGGGTGTTTGCTTGTCCCAGAATCTGTCTTTGTCGGTTTGTATGTCTGTATCTGTGTGTTTGTATGTGTTTTTTGTCTCTATCACTCTTTGTGCGTGTGTGTCTGGGTAGATGTTTGCTTGTTCCAGTGTCTGTTTGTATATCTGAATCTATGTCTGAATGCGTTTATACCTCTCTCACTCTCTAAGCCTATGTGTCTGGGCGGGTGTTTGCTTCTCCCAGAGCCTGTCTCTGTCGGTTTGTATGTCTGAATCAATGGATTTGTATGTGTTTTTGTCTCTCTGACTCTCTTTGACTGTATGTCTGGGCAGGTTTTTGCTTGTTCCAGTGCCTGTATTGATCGGTTTGTATGTCTGAATCTATATATTTGTATGTGTTTTTGTCTCTCTTACTCTCTAAACTAAAAATCTAGACTAAAACTCTAAACTAAAATTCTAAACTAATGCTCTAAAGTAAAACGGTAAACTAAAACTCTAAACTAAAATGATAAACTAATACTCTAAACTAAACTCTAAACTTAAATTCTTAACTAAAACTCAAAACTAATACTCTAAACTAAAACTCTAAACTAATAAAATAAATAAAGTTGAAAAATTTGTTAAATCCGAAAAAATTCTAAGTAAAAAAAAAGAAAAGTACTACTACAAACATTGAAAATGTTACTACAAATATTTATATTATTCTTGTTTTTTATTCGAAAATATTAAATCTGATTTTTATTTTGTTTTAACTATAGTTCATGTCATTCTTAGACATGTAAAAAAAGTTGAAAATTAAAAAAAAAATTTAAATAAAAGTTCAATATTTTCACATTTTTTTTTCATTCTTCGCTGAAAATGTTATAAATAATGACTTGTGATATTAAATTTTGTTCATGAAATCTAAATTTTTTATTTCTTTTTTATTCTCTATGTAAATAATTAAATATTTACGTCTTCATTTACTTATATATAAGAACGATAATAATAATCTTCAATTCTTCTATAATATTTATGTCAAAGGCTCCTTGGACCGCAGTGTGGATGATAATGGATCGTGTTGTTGCCTAGTGGTCGACTGTTGTGCCGAACTTTTCTGCTTCATCTTTCTCCTTCTCCTCGTAAATATGAAAGTTCTTACTATATTTCTCATGTGTTCCTGTATTTTTCATATAACCCGCCTATTGTTACGTTTGCTCCAATTTGCTCTGCCTCCCTCTTCCGAAATAGATTTACGTGCTCGTTTTCGCTTGTAAATTAATCACGATTAAAACTTAAGATAGGTAGAAAATTCTTAATTGTATTCTGGTGGGGGAGAGGTTTCCGATCCGTAAAAAAAAGGTTTATAAACTCTGTTCCAAGTAGACACGTTTTTTGCTCTGGGAACGACATTTTTCATGCCTCCATTCAGGCGTCTCATGTAAGTGTAATGACTTTGTGCATGACTCCCTGTTCTCACCACCAATACAGAAAGCTGTTTAAATTTGAAGGATAGTTTTGCTAATTCTTGCATTTTCGAGCCCTCGTATTTGCTTTGGGTATTTGCTTTAAGTGTTTCTGCGATTTCATGTCTCTTGCCTCTGTTAAGTGGCTGCTTGTTACAATTTGGAAAATTTGTAAAAAAAAAAATTGCAAAATTTAACTATGTTCAATATTTTTTATTCAAATATTATTTATTTATTTATTACTATTTATATACTGTTTATACTATTGATAAAATATTATTTACTTATTATTTATAAAATATTATTTATTTAAAGTTGCCTCTAGGATATGGATAAGCAAATGTAGTTTTTTTTTCAATTTGTTTCAATTTTTCTTAATTTATACAAGGTCTACGTTAAGAAATTTCTTAAAAGGATGATCGTGAGTCTAGCTCGAGTGCCATCGAGTGTCATTAAGTAATCTCGATTCCAATGAAGCTCAAATTTAAGTGTCAACTTCACTGACTATTATGGGATCCCATCTCCATTTCTGTAAATCATCAAAAAATCAGCAGTTTTCGGGAATTTCTGAGGATCACTTGATGGATTATGAAGAAATAGCAGCACTATTTTAATCCTTTTAATGGTGTAACTTCAGAGCTTTTTGAGCCCTCCCCCTTCTCCGCACATATTTTCGCAATGCTATGCAACCCAATTGAATTAACTGTGACGAGACAAAAACTGGAAAAACAAGTTATGGGTCAGAAAATGGGTACTTGTGCATTTATATCCTACACAGCACTATAGACTGTACAAGGAAATACTACAGGAAACCAGTCAAACGGGTATTTGCAGTGGATAAATGGATCGCAAAACGTGATTTCTTATATTTACGATATTTAAACTGTTGTTTTTTGGGGGTTTGGGGGGGGAGAAGGTACCTAGGTTAGGTTAGGTATTTAGTATATTCTATGCTTTACTCCCACCCCCCTAAAGTGCAAATATATAGCCCAAATTTGTTTATAAACTATTATAATTTCATCCTATTTTATTTTGTTTCATTATCATTAACCAAACTTGACTTCTTTCTTGTATAGGATATAATGCACAAGTACCGGAAAATGCATTGAAAATATATAATTTAAGCTATATGTTTGCGCATTAGGGTGGGGAGGGGGATAAACTATAACGGGTCTGCATGCAAAATTTTTTAGCTGCAATTATTCTGCATATTATGAAGTAAGAAATGTTAGGAATGTTAGAAATGTTAGGAATAACCTAACTTCACTTCTTGGGTGTGGTGGGTGTAAGAGATAAGTAGGCTACCGAAGAAACATTAGAAAACTATCAAGGAACGAAAATCATAGTGGGGAAAAAAATTGCTTGGTTGGAGGAGGAGTCTAATTACGAATTTCTATCAAACACTGTCTATTAAAAGGATTTTATCCCTATTTGAACTTTATTTATCGTCATGGAAAGGCAGTGTGGTCTACGAAATTATCTTTTCCATGAAGATAGTATGTTTGTCAAATTGCTTGTCGGTCTCAATCCAAATGTAGTTGTCACATACTCTCTGCTGTAGGTGTACATAATTAATAAATTTGCCATCAGTCTTGACTCTGGTTGACCTCCAGTGCTTCTGACCTACCTTCAAGTTGCTCTAAGTGGCTCTCACTGTTTTTACGTCATGCCTTTAATGCACAGTTTGTCATGAAGCGTGTAACCACTTGACGAGAGCGATATTTGACATTCCTCATTCTTATCTTTATCTTCTATTGTTAAGTGACATACTTTATGATTGACAGCATTCTCTAGAAAATACTAAACATTATCTTTGAGTACCGTCTCTTCAACTACTAAAAATAACTATCAAGATTTAATTTCTACTAAAACCCTTCAAGTTAAAAGAAAGAAAATGATGCATAAGTGAGTGACTGTTATTTATTTGTGAACATTATGGGTGGCTAAATGCGCGTCATGTTAAAGGCTTTATTTCGACGAGGGTTATCCACTTTCGAAAAGTGTGTACACCGTGTCCCAAGTGCCACGTATGGGACGAGTAAGCATGGCAGCAATGGCACCACGCATGACGAGGAGGTGTGGTGGAAGTATGCCCAGTCGTCGTACGCGTGTCACGATGCTGTAGAACTGGCGGTTTTTCGAGATATACACAGTTGGTGGCTGAGAGTAGACAAGCCCTTGGATTTTAAAGCACATTTCATGTTTTGTTTTCACTAAAAAACTGCACTCTTGGCTCTTTTTCACCTCTTAAGAAGTACAATCGAAGAACTTGTCTCATTCCCTTAATAGTCAGTGATCCAAGGCTCGCTATCGTTCAGAAAAAGGGAGGGGGTGGCTCACATTAGTCGCAGTTTATTTGTGGGGTGGATTCCAGGATAATCGGGGGTGCTGATAACGAATATAGGGGTGCACAAGTTCACACGCATGTAAAACCTTGTCATTTTAGCCTATTATGTCAAATTTGGCCTATAACAACTTCATACCGCTCTTGATTTTATTTACATGGTAAAATAAACTGAAAACTTTATAAACTTGACATATTCTGAATTTTAAGAACGAGTACTTTCATCTGGTATTTTAATTTTTTCCCCACAACCTTTAGTTGTTTAGTTAACTCCTATTTAATTTGAAAACAAGGTTTTTCAATATACTTTTTCTTAGTTTTTTCGGTTTTTCTGAAATCTTTGCCTACATAGCCTAAGTATATTTTTTTTCTGTTTTTCTTTTAAATTCTGCCCGTCATTACGAGTCAAACCATGTGCCTTTTTTCCAAAAAACCTTAATTCTGGAGCAACTATTTATTTTTTCTAAATAACGTCATAGCTTTCTTCCTCTTTATTGCTTTATTGCTCTCCTCTTTATTGCTGTCGTCTATGTCATCCAGTCTCCCTTACCCATAATTATTGTTTGCATACCTCGGATTCTCTTGTTATCTGTTATCATCCTAGATGAAAATTTATCTTTCAAACACCATATTGATTTGATTAAAATGAAGGTATGCAGAAACCTCGGTATTCTAAGGAAACTAAAGCATATCTTTCCAGGACCAATTCTAAGAATCCTATTTCATAGCTTAATTCATTCTTATGTTTCCTATTGTTCAGTCATATGGATTTCTACTTTCCCTTCTTTTGTCCAACCGCTTTCGAATACTTATGATAAAGCTATAAATCTTATCCAGGATGTAAATCGTTCGGCAACTAAACCGTTACTTGATATTAAAAAACTTTATATTCTTTCCTGTGCATCTTTCGCTTTTCTTCAGCTCCATGGTGATATTCGTAGGTCCCTTAGATTTACGTCTTCTTTTGTATCTGATCGGTCAAATTATCAACTCCGTAGTTCTCTAAATTCCCCATACACCAACAATAAGATCCGATTTTAATCCTCTTGTTGCGTGTCATTTGACATGGAACACCCTTCCTGATTCGGCTCGAGAAGGCCACTCGTTTGGCACCATAAAAAGACTATTAAAAAAATTTTTGTTTTCATGTTATTAATTTTCTTTAATTTTTCCTGCTGCCAATTGTTTTTTTTTTTTTTTTTTTTTTTTTTTTTTTTTTAGATGTTGTGATTCACTGTAGTTTGATAAAGTTTATTTAGTAAACCGTCCTTGTGTTTTTTTTGTTTTGTTTTTTTCGTTTTATGAAGCAAATGCTTCACATGTTAAAAGTTCAAATTCTTATGTTTATATGTTTAAATATTAATGTTATGTCTATATTGTTTAAATCTTAAGCGTTTAAATGTTTAATGTTTATTTGATATTTTCATAATCCCCCTCCTACAGGCCATGGAGCCTTTGTGGGGATTTGTAGATTGTTATGTAATTATTTTACTGATATATGGAAAAAAACCTATCTATCTATCTATCTATCTATGTTTCAGAAATTAGCCTACACTGACCAAGTTTTTATTATTATTTTTTTTAGCTGTTAAAAAAAAATGAAAACGAATCAAACTGCACATCATTTGAACCGTCAGAATGGCCTTTGCGTGTTGTTAATAAAACAAAGTCGAGACTTGAATCTGCAAGAAAATATAAGCGTTTGAACAAGAAAATTCCCACCCTCTCCCCCCCAAAAAAAAGAGAAAATTTTCTGAATAGTGGCGTTTTACTCGAAATATTTTCCACGCAACCTATAATTTTATCTCACCAAACGATAGATTGCTCTTTTTTGAATCAAATCATACTTTACATTCTATACAACTAATATTTTTGACCAGGAAAAAAACAACAAAACAGATGCCTCGTTCTGCGATCGCATGCGCGAATTTGGTTTCCACAGCAATAAAAAAAAACAGAGCATCTTAGATCTTAAATATCGGGTTTTAGTTGCATAAAGTACTTAGCCATAAAAGGCTAATTTCTCCTTTATAGAATGGTCAAGTTCTACATTAGTGCGAGCATTTGCATCCCCGATATTCATTTTAAGCACCTTAGATTACCCCGGAATCCGTACTCAAACCAACTGCGGCTGATGTGAGCCAACCACTCCCTTTTTTTGAACGATAACGAGCCTTGGATCACTGACTATTGCATAAAGTACTGAAAACTACGACATAAAAGGAAAGGATTTGGGATATTTATCTGATCTAGCTAAAGGTAAGGATTCCGGCAACAACGATTTTTGGGGGTGTCAGTTGTCTTGCGTGAGGTACACCGTGTTGGTACAACTAGTTCTGAAGCATGGAAACAGATAGGAGATGCGTTGGACAGCATTGCTCCGCTTTTCCAGATCCAGATCTACCATAAGGAATCATAGCCTCTGGATCAACTATTTAGATCTTATCTCTACCGGAAACGACTATCTTTATGCTGAAAGAGCTGCGGACTGGGGATCACACTTAAATGCCAAAAGAGATTATTCCGATTTTCCTCGCATCTGGAAACCATAAATATGTTGCCGCATTGCATGCGATTTGGCTTTATAGTCGACCGTGAATCTGGACATCAAAGGTCATCGATGAGTTTTGGGTATCGTTGGTGCGGCAACGAATGAAAATGCCAGGGATCGATTTTTGGCTACTCTCCCCTTTCTCGCAGCAGTCACCTGAACGCTGAAAGCAAACCTGAATATGAATGACGAGGCAATGAAGCATCATGAAGATACCACTGAGTTTACGAATCTGACAATAAAAGGCGGAAATTGGGTTATGGACTTGGTAGAGTTGTTCGGAAACCCATTCAAGACTAAGAGAACAGAGCAGCACAACTTTATGACAGGGGATGCAGCTCCAGAAGCCGTAGCAAACAGTCTGCTGAACTTCCGAGACACTGGTTTCGAAGCCTAGAGCCCGTATCTCGAAGGGACATCCACGAAATTTAAAATCATTATGTTGCCAACTTTCGCCTCTGTTGCCAAAAAAGGAAAAAAGAAACAGCCAAAAAAAAGATTTTGGGGAAACTTCGCTGCTTAAACGAGCTCTGCGTCTTGCCAATTCAACCCAAACTTCGTCCCTCTCTGAGCTGCTGAAGTACGAGCTACAGCCATATCCGGCCTCACTTGTAGTATTATCATCAATTTGTAGGGATCCTCAACTAAGTACTGGCACAAAGTCAATAGCCTTGAGTTACATTATGTAACAGTCTGGCTTGCAGTCATGGCCAAAAATGATTCAACATTCAATTTATGAAGAGCCTCATCGATCTGATTATATATTTGATGTCATGAGTGTCATAAGGTATTATCGACCAGAACAAATTGAGACCCGAGCAGATTTTGGAATAAAAGTTTACGATGGGACTCTTAGGAACATATCCGAAGCTTCTCAGCCTATCCATTTGGTTGGTGACAGGTATGGCGGTCTTAGTGACGATAGAACCCGTGACGACTGCTCGTTCAACCTCGAAGAAGCATCTGGCTATCGAAAAAGAAGAGGAGATCCTAGAGTAAATATTACCAGCCTGTTCACTTCCTCCAGAAAAGTTGCAACACTCTGGGATGGGATTCTCAGTAGTGGCTCAGCCAAAGGTCGACTCTTGAAAGTTCTTTTCGAGGTCTGGGAGTACAAAATTTCGACCCGTCTGATGGTTCGTCTCGCTGGAGGTTTCAAGAGTTGACATAGAGTTGTTACCCTTATGCCCAATGGAAGCTCCGTTGATGACGATCTCTCATCTTGCCACGAAGAAGCATCTATACGGGTGTTATGCCACACAGTTTTTACCGCAAGACGAAAGAGCACACTTGTGATAATACAAAACAACGATACTGATATTGTCTTACTAGCGGTATAATACTTCCAGTATCTTGCTAGTCTCGGCCTCAAGTACCTCTTGGTTAAGTTTCCATCCTACTACATACCTATTCATACAGAAGCACAAAAACTAGGAGTAAAATTTTGCAACACCTTGCCGCTTGTCCACGGCTTGAGTGGATGTGACACCACAAGCCTTCTGTATAGAATTGGAAATGTCCTCTTTTTCGAGCTGCGAAGTCTTTGGAAACTTCGTTGAGGTCTTTAGGGGATGAAGTTCAAGCCCTTGCAGAGAAGCCATCATTTGTGCAAAGTGATGGTTTAGTCAACGTCTTTAAGCAGCTTGTGGTTACAGTGGATGGCAGAAGTGCGATAACTTCAATAGTCTGAATGACCTTCGAGCACCCCATGATTGGAGGATTTGCGGCGTTTACCACCAATGATATCTCGTTTCTGCTTCATTTGAAAAGGTGCATGTTCCAGTCACTGATTTGGATCCAAAGCCAAGAAGCCCTGTATTGATTTACCTCAGGATACCGATATGGGCTGGAGAATTGAAGATTATGAACTAAAGTCAGACCTAGTTTCTGTGATGCCGGGTGGGCTAGCATCGCTTTCTTTTTGCAACTGTGACAAGACGAGGTGTGGCTCGCGCTGCAAATGCTCCAAAATAGCTGACCCCCCAAAATGCCTACTTTCCGATGTGAATCAGAACGAGTCCGAAGACGAAGATGAAGAAGAAAAGAGATTTGAGCCACCGTTTCATGTTCAGTTTTAAATATTTGCTATTTTATTTGTTTTGATATTAAACTGCTAATGCAGTCGTCTAAACCTTACTTTCAGCTGATCATGACAGTTACCGTCCACTACATCAGTGGCCGTTAACCCGATCTAACCGATTGAATCATTGGCCCCTCCTATGCTGCGAATTAAGGAAAATAGTATAGCCACCTCTGCACCACACGTTCACACGGCTTCGCCACCAAGGCTCGCTATTCAAAATTAAATAGGGGTTAACTAAAAAAATAAAGGTTTTGGGGAAAAACTAAAAATACCAGGTGAAAATACTCATTCTTAGGATTCAGAATATGTCTAGTTTATAAAGTTTTCAATTTATTTTATCATGTAAAAAAAAATCAAGAGCGGTGTAACGTCGTTATAGGCCAAATTTGACTCTATAGGCTAAAATGACGATGTTCTACACGTGTGTGAACTTGTGCACCCCAATATTCGTTATCAGCGCCCCCAAATACCCTAGAATCCACCCTCAAACCAACTGCGTGCGCCACCCCTTGAAAGATAGCGGTCCCTGGATCACTGACTGTAAGTAATAACAATGGTATGTGTTGATTGGAAGCAAAGTCGACTAACTTTCTTTTTTTTTTTTGGGGGGGGGGGAGTCAAACATTTGATTGACTTTTAATTTTCCCCTCTGCAAAGATTATCTAAAAATAAATGTTATAACTTCGAAATGAAGAAAAATAGGTACTTGTGCATTATATGTCACCCACCGTTATATACTGCACTAGGAACTACTATAGGAAACTCGACAAATGGGTATTTGCCGTATAAATGGATGGCAAAGCTTCACTTAAATTGCATTTACAACATTTAGACCCTTGTTATTGAGGGTCGAGGGGGGGGAGGTACCTAGGTTAGGTTACGTATTTAATATATGCTATGCTTTACCCCCCACCCCCTAATGTGCAAATATATAGACCAAATTTGTTTATAAACTATTATATATTCATCCTATTTTATTTCACTAGCATTAGCCAAACTTGACTTCTTTAGTGGGTACCGTATAATGCACAAGTGTCGAAAAATACTTGATTGAATAGGCTGTACTGATTGGCAGCAGCAGTTTCGGTTCTGCTCTAAAATATACTTAAATACATTATACTCAACCACATAAACACACAAATAAAATCCAGAGTTTTGGTGGCACCAATTAAGATGGGTGCGCCTTGCCCCCCCCCCCCCCAAAAAAAAATTGTTTGCTCCACCTCACGATTCTGGAAAACCCTTTTTTTGTAAAATACCCGAAAGACCCTTCACGTCTCCCTCACAGCTACCAGACTGTGCATCCAACATTCCATTCTAATATGAGATCTTTTTCATTTGCATATATCTCAGAAATTTCCTGAGAAAGTTTCAAGTGAAACAAGGTTATCTTATCGGTGATTGGGAGCTGAAAAACATTTAGTTGAAATAGATTATTCATTTTTGAAAAATATACTCGAAGAAAGGACACAAGCAGGAATATTTTCGGGGAGGGGGAACAATAATAAAAAAACAAATTTTATTTAATAATTTGAATAGGAAGTGCTAAAAAAAATCCACAGGTTTACGATTTTAGGGGCCCGGGGCCGAAGGCCTCCCTTTATACGTCCCTGACTTGAAATGTAAAATAAAAGTTAGGACACCCCAATTAACAAAAATATTAGCGCAAATTTATTATTTGCTGTGCATTATACAAGAACTTTTTTGATGTCATAAATATTTTGTTTTCCGTCGTTTCTGAGCTCTGCATAAGAGCAGGGGCGTCGTTTCGGGAGGTGGGGCAATTGCCCCCCCCCCAGTCAAAAAACTTGTAGGAAAACGATTATATAGCCCATGCCCCTTGACTATCCCGATAGGGGCCCCTCTTGCCTCTCCCCCAATAAAAATGCTGGAGCTACTCTCCTGCATATGAGTTTGTTTCGTCTGAATCCTCGACAAATTTTCTCAGCAGCATTCTCAGAAAATTCAAATGAAGCACAAGTTTCTCAGCCAAAGGCTTGGACAAGTGATAATGCAATGCACTTTTTTTTAATCCGAAATGTTCTCTGAAAAATTGTAAATGAAAAAGTCTTAATTTTTCAGCTCCATCCTTCTGGCATGTGAGGTCTAATGGGCAACTAAAGTCGGAGCATAGGTAGTGGTAACAATTGGGGGAAGGCGATTGCCATCCCCCCTCCCCCCCGCCCTAGATCTTTTAAAGCATATTTTTTTGGTATTTTCATTGAAAAAATCGAAAAAAATGCCCCACCTAGATTTTGAAAAATAGCTTATTTTGTATTTTCATTTAAAAAAAACATTGAAAATAATCCTACCCTCCCCTCCTCTCCCCACACCTCTTTTCTTGCGAATTGGCGCTCCTGCGTGTAGATGCAACAACAAAAGACGCAATCAATTTACCCTCAGATAACTCATGAAGCCATATGCTTAAAGTGATGTAACCATATACTCTAAAATCCTTTAAGATCCTTTAAATTGCAATTAAGTTGAACATCCGGTAATATGATCTAGGATGTTTTCCGAGTACGAAAGAACAACTATCTAATGAGATATATTTTATCTCAAATATGATTCCTAAGTACTAATTAGATAAAAAAACAAGTTTTTTTTTAACTAAAAGTAAGGAGCGACATTGAAACTTAAAACGAACAGAAATTATTCCGTATATGAAAGGGGCTGTCCCTTCCTCAACGCTTTGCTCTTTACGCTAAAGTTTTTATTGTTTTAAAAAACAAAGTTAAGAGACAGAGTCAAACTTTAGCGTAAAGAGCGAGGCGTTGAGGAGGGAAGAGCCTCTTTCATATACGGAATAATTTCTGTTCGTTTTAAGTTTTAATGTCGCTCCTTACTTTCAGTTAAAAAAAAAAACTTGTTTTTTCATTTAATTTCTGAACGTTTTAGAGTTAATGCAGCTTTGATTTTGGCTCACCGTACATGAATAATTAAAACGAAATTTGCTTATTAATTTTACTTTTTCTCTGGCTAAATGGCTTTCTCGTAATTTTGTTCTGACGTAACTTACAAATTAACTTACGTAACGAACTTCTATATTCGTATATTTCCATTACGTATATTAGAGGGTTCGCCCCCTAATCAATACCTCGCTCTTTACGCTAAATTCAAAATTGTGTTCCAATTCTTTAAGAATGACCCCTTAATCACAAAGGCTGTTAATTAGAATAAATAGCTCTGATGAAAGTACAAAAAAAACTTTAGCATAAAGAGCGATGTAATACCCAATCATATACGTATTAATTTCTGTTCGTTTTAAATTTTGATGCTGCTCTTTACTTTCAGTCAAAAAAATTGTTTTTTTATTTCTTAATTTCTGATCTTTTTTTTAAATAATGCTGGGAAATCCAGCACCCCCTTCATAGCAATGTCCCTTCCCCCATCGAAACTTTCTACATGGAATGATACTCCCACGTAACACTCGACACCCCCAACTACTAAAAAAACCCCCCCTGAAAACGACTGCATACTTCCCAATAACCAATACTATATGTAAACATTGGGCAAAGTTCATAACTTGCAGAATTCCCCCGGGGACTGTGGGGCGATTAAGTCATCCTCAAAGACATAGTTATTGTATTTTTTTACCATGCTGAACAAAATGGCTATCTCAAAATTTTGATAGGGTGACTTTGGGAAAAAATGAGTGCGGGAGGGAGCCTAGTTGCCCTCCATTTTTTTTGTCACTTAAAGAGGGCACTACAACTTTTAATTTCTGCTCGAATGAGCCCTCCTGCGATATTCTAGGGCCACTGGTTCGATACGATCACCCCTGGTAAAAAAAAAACAAACAAATAAACACGCATCTGTGCTCTTTCTTTCGTGATCTAAACCTGGCAAAAATACAAAATTCCACATTTTTGCAGATAGGAGCTTGAAACTTCTATAGTAGGTCTGATACGCTGAATCTGATGGTGGGATTTTCATTGAAGTTCTATGACTTTTCGGGGGTTTTCCTCCCTTTTTCTGAAAATAAGGCAAATCTTTTAAGGCTCGAAACTTTTGATGGGTAAGACTAAACTTGATGAAACCTATATGTTAAATCAGCATACAAATAGGATTCTTTTGATGTATCTATTGGTATCAAAATTTCGTTTTTTAGAGTTTTGGTTACTATTGAGCCTAGTCGCTCCTTACTTATAGTTTGTTACCACGAACTGTTTGATGACTAAATGTGCTGATGTAGGACAAGGCTCCTCCTCCGCGTAGTGTGCTTGGCCAATTGGCTCGTAGTGTGCTTAATAAATGACCAATTGACAATTCATCTGAAAGTTACTAGACAGTGGCAAAAACTTAAAAATTTAGTCCTGGTAAAGTTGGGTCTTCATCTGGATATTTTTAACAAAAGAAATTAACTGATTTTCAGCTAGTGTAAAAGGCATAAGACGTAAAAAACATTCTTTGGAGCATTTCAAATATTTATTTTTTGGCTTCCAAACAAGAAAAGCACTTGTAAGGACTGCGGTTTCAAATAAAAGCAACTAGGTAGCAACCCACATTTGAGACCACTTGAAATCACTGAAAATATAATAAAATGACTAGGAATAAGAAAACAGTAAGATCAGTGACAAATCACTAGGGGAGAAACCAGGGTCGTATCAAGGATTTGTTGGGCGGGGGGGGGGGTACAAAACACTTCTAAAAACGTTTCAAAAGTTTGTTTACATGCATTTTTGTTACGCTTTACGATTTGGACAGATAGGGGGGGAGTCAAACCCCCACCCCCTGTATACGACCTTGGGTACGATAATGGTCTGGGGGCTTTGTAAAAATATTTACGGTGCTTAATTACTTGACATATTTTAGCTTAATCAACTTAACTTTATAATAGTTTATTTTTTCACTGGATTACTTGCTAGCAGCAATTATTTTTGCTCTCTTGTGCATCTTCATACTGATATTTGAAATTGAATTTATTCATTTTAAAATCTTGAAGGAAAATCCTTCTCCTATACAAATAACAACAGCTAAAACAATGAGGAATAAATTTAAGACAGCGAAATTTTAATTATTTTTATGATGAAAAAGCAGTGCCGGATCCGTCGTTATTTAAACCATTCCCAGGATATAGCTACCGAAAAAAGCGTAAAAATAGCAACAGCTTAAAAGTGGACTTCGGCGGCGCCTTGAAAGATTCCTCGATGCTACTCGAGCTCGAAAACCGTTGTCCGTCAAGACAAGAGGTGCGGATATGACAATGGGGTGATCATATGCAGGTCCAGCAATACTTCAGTGCATAAACATGTATGTTTGACCATACTTGCATGTTCAGCAAGAAATGCGTCTGAACGCCAAACTCCGAGGCGCAGATGATAAATATAGCGATAAAAGAAGCTTCCTGGTTATTCGAATTTGAAATCCAAGCACAGAGTTTGAGACACTACAACTAGATGCTTCGTTGCAAATTGTTGCTGCCACGAACCAAATTTTACATATGAACGGGAACCGCTTCGACAGTGATGTGAAAGTAGTTGTAGAAAAAGGGGAATTCACATTTAATATTTAAATATGAGCTGTCTTAGATCCAGGGCCGAATTCAGGATTTCGAGGGGAGGGGGATTTACAAAAGGATTTTTTTCGTTTTTTTTTTTTACTAAAAGAACTGTAAAAAACGCATCAAAAATAATTTTTGTTACGTTTTTACGAGTCGAACAAACATTTCGGGGGGGGGGGTCAAATCCCAGACCCCTCCCCCTCTGGATACGGCCTTGCTTAGATCCCTTTCAAAGCCAAGTCATCCTTTTTTGAGTCCTTAAATGTAAAATATGAATATCATGAATTTATCCTATAGGTTAATATAACTGTCCACTCAACTACTTCTCATGTTTGATTTCCACGGTTTGTCGACATGGTCCAGCACACACATGTTTACGTTCTATTCTCAAATTACCACTGGGAAAATAGAAATGCGTGGTTTCTTTCAGGTTCTTGTCAATAGTAACATAAAATTCTGGTTTGGGTGTGGTCTAATAATTTAAGAGATTCAAAACTTAGAATCGTTTCATTTTTTTTTAAGATTAGGCAGTCTTTATATTGAATTATAGCGAATGAATGTTGAAATATGATTTTAGTTGACAATCCTGGAATAATAATGCTCTTTGTGTTTGTAGAGGTAAAACAAGCTAAGATAACCAGAAAAAACGCATATCATCGTTGCTGCTGGTGGCCAGGGGTGTAAGTTGCTATTGGGCAAGGATGGAATTTTCCTATCCACATCTAATTACGCCTCCTCCAGTCCTAATTTTGACTCCAGATTTTCGTTTGCCCTTGCCAATATTTTATGTTATATGCCCATTGGGAATTCAATTAAGGAATCTATTAAGCTTGACATCCAAAACCTTGAAAAAAAGAAAAGGATAGCTTATGCATCACTTGTCTCTAACGTTACACACCTTAGTTGTTTCCATCTTTCTAAACTTTCTAATAGTCTAACTGTGACTCATCTTCTTGCTCTGTCTCCTATTTGGCAACTTTTTCCTGTATCAAAAAAAAAACTTGTTTCCCGGATTTATTTTAAATTGACTAAATTTCTTTGACATATGCCCCCTTGGACTAATAACTCTTTTTTTGTTCCAAAAATTTAAGCTAATTTTTCCTTCCACAATTATTGATAAAAGAGTAAAAGATTTTAAATCTTCCGCCAGTAAACTAAATCATGATTGGTCCTCTTTATTTTTATGATTTTTATGATTGGGTTATGATTTTTTATGTCTTATGATTTATGTCTTGATTATCTCGTGATTATGATATATGATTTATGATTATGTCTATGATTATTATGATTGTAAAAACTACTTTTTTTGGTCAATGTTTAATTTTTCTTCTCTTTTCTCTTTTTTCCTCCTTATGTACTCTGTCATTTAAGGGTCTGCGCCCTTTTTTAACAGGTTATAAATAAATCGAATTGTATTTGATTTACGCTAATGGGGTGACTCTGAAAAATAAAAGAAGCCTTTGAAATGTAAGAATGTCTACCATAGCCAAGGGTCGAAAACCCCCCAACATTTCCCTGCTTCTCATCCTATTGGCTAAATAGATTTCCAAAACTTGACATGTAGGCCTACGTATTCTTGATCAAACTGAAACAAATATTATGAGCGACAAAGTTACAGTAGAGGTGAAACTTGCAATGGAAAATTTGTCGATTAATTGTAGCTGTTCAATGGTAAGTGCTGCAGACTGCCCGATCTGTCAGCACCTGGTCTAGTTCGGTTCCATAATTTTTTTATTTTATTTTATTTATTTGTTTATTATTATTGTTTTTTTTAATGAGAAATCCTTATAATATTCTATGATGCTCGTAAGCCTTATTGTGGATTTCATGTATTATGGGCCGAGTCTTGCTTTCCGGATGTGCAGTTCTGCAAATCAAAATACTATTTTTTTGGTTAGTATTCTGTTGTATCAGATAGAAAAAAAAGATAAGAAATGTACCATTCAATTCCTATTCAACGCCTTTCACAGCTGTTGTAACCACTGTCGTCCTGATTATTCATCCAACCCCTCCGCCTGACGCCTGGATATGTTCCTAGTCTATACACAAACTTGGCTTGATTTCGTTAGCTTCTGTGGACATCCCTAGCATCACTAGAGAAACATAGAGAATCAGTAAAAATGGTGATAATTCAGGGGTTGCTACCTTACTTGATTCTGCAAGCGTTGACTGTATCAAGAACTGTGTAATCAGCTTTTTTTTGTTTTTTTTTTAACTTAAGTCGAAGTTGATGTGTTCGACTGGTCCCGTCTGCTGATTCAGAAATTTTATTTTTTTCATTTCTATTTTTGGATCCCTTTTTCGTTTTCTCTAAGTTTAGTTGTTGAAGCTTGTTTCTATTTTTCTTAATGTTCTCCATCTTGTATGCTGGTTTGACACGTTTTTCAATGAATAAAATAAAATAGTCACCGGTGCTAGCCTACACTTGTGCACATGCATTCCTAAACTTACGAACATAAGCTAATTTATGACTCATTCTGCTGATTCATCACAAACCAGTTTACAACCTTGTATATATAGAACAAAGAGTGCATGAGAGTTCCGCGGGGTCCATTAGACCCTAACTAAATATTTAAAGTACCGGGGATAGTGAAATGAAATCTGAGTTTGAACTGGTCAAATGGAAACTTACATAATCATATACATCTTGAAAAATTAAGAAAAATCAAGAACTCGGGTTTTAGTTAAAAAGAACTCCATATCTAATTTTGTTGTTTTTGCAGTAACGGGCGCTAAATTAAAAAAAAGACACATGGGTGAAAAAACAGCGAAAAATAAGCTAAAACATTTGGCAACAAAACAGTTTAAGAAAATGTAGCTTTCCCTTTGAAGGTTTTGTTGTATTTGAGAATCAACAGATTGCTAATGTTTGAATTTTTACGGACGAAAGCGTTGTCCAATTTAAAAAATTGGTTTTGCTTATATATTTATGAGCCAACACCGGCGAAAGTGCGCTGCTACTAGGCCTATAACAATTCCGTAATTTTGAAACACCCGAAAGAATTTTTTTTTAGACAATCGGGGTTTTCAGGTAATAGTAGGCCTAAGCTGGGTTTAGGGGGGGGGGCTAAAGATATTTTTATTTTAATGTCCTTAGAACCTCAAGAATTAAGGTCTGCACCGTAAATCATTTCGAAGGAACATGGAGCCACTAACATTTAATTTATACATAAGGAATTAATATATATTCCTGTCAACTAATACAAGCAATCAGTTAATACATATTAATACACACTACACATTAAGTGGATTTAATACACATTTCTGTTCAATTAAAACAAATAATCAGTTAATACACAATAAGGGGAATTAACCCACATTTATTTTTGGTTAATGCAAATAATCATTTAATAGGCCCTATGGGGAATTCATACACATTTCGTTTTAAGGTCGAGTCAGGTTGAATTGGATAATAAACTTGAGGAGCTTTCTACTGTTCTTGCATCCGTTGAAGCAGAAGCAGGAAGTCCAATTGATATTGAGAGTTACGTGAAACGTCTGCTAGATGCAAAGAAGCGGGTCTCAAACGTTGTTGCTAGTCTGAACTCTACTCAAGTAAGTAGTTAATTTTTAATTCCAATTGTTTGCGCGCATGCAGAGTTGCCAGATATGTCACATTTGGGTGATTGTGCATAGATTTTTTCAAACTGGCTTATTGCGCCGATTTTTTTTTTTTGAAAATCGATCATTCGGCGCATTTTAAAAAAAAATACATCTTGGCGCATTTTTACTTTTATGGCGGTGCAACTATGAACCAGACACATGCTAACACTGGTTAGCGTTAGAGGCCATCCAGCCAGCTGTGGAAGAGGAAACACTTAATCTGTTTAGTCATTTTTTGGAAACTAAATGGATAACTTTAACTTTCTGTATAGAAAGGAATGAATTAAAAAGTGAGAAAACGTTGACGGAAATATTTTGCATATTCTGCCAATAAAACCAAATCTATTATCTCAAAACTGATATTGGAGAAAAAGTTCCGCAAATTTTGGTACTATTTAATTGTTTTAATTTTAAATAAAAAAAAAGAAAATATCCGAGAAATATTTTGTTGTCTTGAAGATGCAAATGACATTGTAGCCCTTTTTTGGAGGCTTGGTAATTCCGTGCTCATTTCTGTTCGCTTCATGTTTGGTTTTCTTTTTATTTCTTGTAATTTCATGTTGTTTTGCGTTTTAAATTTGATAAAAATTCTGAAGTTTTAAATTTATATATCGTCTTAAATACCACTGTTTTTATATACATTTGAAATGAATAAAAGGACGACACCTATCCTTAAGACTTATGTTTCCGGTGAAGCGTGCACGTTTGCGACAGCCCTGCTGCTTTAACATGCACCAAAGGGGCAAAAGGATAAGGTCTCGGGACTAATGACATCTACGAAGTCAGGATTATGATGTTAGTTAGACGTTTTCTTCGAGAGTGATGTAAACGTACCTAAAAATAAGAAAACTATTTCCACATGTTTCTAAAGTATTATCAGCATATTTTTAATTTAAAAGGCAATTTTAAGTAAATATGAAAAATGTGCTACGATTAGAGATAAAGCTGAAATTACGCTGGAGCTTCAGCACTAAAGCTGAAAGCCGCTGTGGCTGGTCAGAAGAGCTACCCTTCATCATCAAATGACGTCGCCTCAAACTCCTCGACCAAATCTTACGTCGCCCCATATGCCGAGACGTCCTCATTTCCGAGCCAGCACCATCCTGGAGACGACATCGAGGAGGACAGCAGAGAAATCAAAAGTTCAAAGAGGATCTTGAACCGTAGGGAGTCTTCTGGAGGTGTAGTAGGAGATGGGACAGAGACTGGCGGAAGATCGCCAAGGAAGCTACACGCGACAGATCGAAGTGATCGTCGGAAGTAATTTTAAAGTCTATTGGTACCAGGCACGACAGTACCTCGTCTAGTTCCCGCCGAAAGTAAGTATAAAGCTGGAGCTCAGCTATCAAATATTTGAAAATTGCCGTCTTACGTTGAAACATTCACTCGTAGGAATGCAGAAAAATAATATAGCCAAAAAGTTGTCACCAATTCAATCTATACTACTTTCTACTTTCCTTTCTGCTTTCTTTCTACTTTCCTTTGTACTTTAAGAAAGAGGGAAGTTGAATACAAGTAGTAATGAAATATAGTAAACATTGAGGAGATTGGATGCCACTTCCTTATAAAAGAAAAAACTCTCAACAGAGAATTAAAAATCGTAGCAGAAATATTTTATTAATCTTTTTGGGCTAGCAAGTATTTCCAGAAGTTAAGAACACTTTCCAAAGAGTTTTTTTTATATCCATTTACGTTTCAGAATAGCAAATACATACAGTTTCATAAGTATAGCCTATTATGTACAATTTGATAAGTGTAGTTCAATATGGTTCAGAAAATTAGGCTTTAAAAAATGCACTGAATTTACTCAGCTATACTTGCTGTTCTGAGTTTACCATTTGCCAAGAAATCAGAAACCCTGTCTTAAGGAGCGTATTTTTATGCTATAGAAATTCCAAAGAGAAAAATATTGTATAGAGATTTATTTCTGACCCCTCCCTCTCCAAACCTCCCTATATATTTAACTGAGCCCCCCCCCCTAGGAAATAGAAAACATTAGAAACGTATGAAGACGGTAAAGGATAAATCTCCTCATTTAAATCTTTGCAAAAACAAAGCTCCTAGTAGCGCTTGGCCCTTTTCCCAGATTACCCCCTTTTATGCCGGTAAGTATATGAATGTAATCTTTCATGTCACACAGAAAAAAAAATTCCGCTGTATGAATAGAGTTATCACCCCACACCAACCAGATAAAAATATTTCCAGAACTGAAGGGAGATCAAATCTTAATCCCTCTAATTTATCTGAAGACTCACGGAGAGCTGGAAAATCCAGGTTTAAAAATGTGCTTTTTGGACTTCAGGCACACTCCCCTCCGCCCTTCCCCCTTCAGCTACACAAATACCAACCAACCCTTCTATCTAATGAATTTTAAAAACTTTTTCCACAAGACAAGTTTTTTAAACAAAAGCTGAGCTCCATTAAGCCAAGAATAAGCAACAATTAAGTCAAATAATCTTCCAAACGTAAAACTACCACAAGTCACTGTCAATAAATAGATGAAACTCAAAACGAACAGAAATTACAATAAATAGCTAAGCCAAACTCAAAACGAGCAAAAATTAACATGAGTAGGGCTGATAAAACCCCATTCCTTCTCAAGACCAGATCAAAATTTGCGCTTTACTGAAAACAAAAACAAATGACTGTTGATTGTCAGTTTAATTGACATATACTGACATTTGCTCCTTGATAATTTGAAGGTTTTGATAAATTTTTATTTATGAAAGTAAGAAAGGTGAAAACAATTGAAACGTATTTTGTTTTCAGTAAAGCGCAAATTGTGTTCTGGTCTTAAGAAAGCATGAGGGCTATCCGCCCTACTCATGTTAATTTTAGCTTGCTTTGAGTTTAACTCTGCTATTTATTGTAATTTATGTTCGTTGTGAGTTTTATTTATTTATTGATAGTGATTTGTGATAGTTTTGCGCTTGGAAGATTATTTGACTTAATTTTTTCTCATTCTTGGCTTAATGGGGCTCTTTAATTTTCTTTGAAAAACTTGTCTTGTGGAAAAAGTTTTTTGAATTAATTTCTGTTTGTTTTATATTGACATAGTATTTTTCAAGGGAAAAATAATATTGTATATATTATAATTTTTTTCTATAAGAATCGATTGCATAGGTTCTTATTTGTAAGTTGGAGAAACTTTTTCAACAATTCTTAATCCCGACACAAACAGTATAATTTTTAATTTAATTTTATTGCTTCTGAAGTCGATAAAACTTAGTATCATTCCCTAAAGATTCTATCTCTGCTCTTTGAAAACCTGGATAAACTTACACTTTTTATTGAATGAATGAACGAATTTTATTAATAACCCGTCTTAAAATCAACAGAAAAAGACAGAACACAAACAAGAAAAGAAAGAAAAAGCAAAACTGATAAGAAAAAAAAATACAAATAGAAAGAACTACATAATAACATAACTATTTGAAAAGGCGGACTAACTCGTGGTCCAGCAGCTCTAGTTTTTTCACTTAATTCTGAATTACCTGTTCCACGGCACTCAGAGGCTCAGCAATTCCATATTTTGCAACAATATGGCGTTTTCCAACAAAAGGCGGCACTTGAAGCAGATATCGGGCACACTTGAAAAATACCGACCTTATGTCTTTCTTGTTTCGTGCACTCAGGAGCTTCCAAAAAGGAGACAGGTACAAGACATGAGGCAAAGCTACTGCATTATAAAGACGAGCCTGATATTTACGGCTTGAGTTGCGACGGCTAGTGACAACACCCGCATAGGCAATGAGCACTTTTTTAGAAAGGTGTTCAATAAGCAAAGACTGGGTTTCTCGAAGATTACGACCAATCGGGAGACCAATGCACGTAATGTGACTAGACGGTGTTACGATAATTCCACCAAGCCTGACTGTAACATTATCTTCAGGGCAATTAAAAAACAAAACAGCAGACTTTTCTAGATTAAACTGCAAACCAATATCAGCATAGCTTCTTTCAAGACGCGAGAAATTATTTTCTAATGAGAAAGCAGCCGAGACAGATTTAAAAGATCATCTGCAAAACCCAGAAGTGACAAGTGAATATGCTTGCAAATATAACTCAGAGAGACAACCTGTTTTGCATCATTAACACTGTTATTATACAAAGTAGGAGACGTTATAGCCCCTTGATTAATTCCCTTATGTGCGGAAATCTCCCCACTAAGCTCACCATCTTGCAAACGAACCCCCAAGCTTCATATTCATATAGATATCATGAAGTGACCTTACAATAGGAGAACGCACGCCTCTCTTACACAGCTTTACCAAAATCTGGGCATGAATCCCAGAGTCAAAAGCTCTCCTGACATCATACTGACCAAAGATCAAAGTTTCTCGCGAGAGATGAGCATCAAGTAATATGTTAGCAAGAAGATAAAGTACATGGGTGCACCCGAGGCGTTTTCGAAAACCAAACTGGTGTGGAGGCATCTCACACTTATCATAAATTTCATCAAACCCAACAATATCGAATAGTTTACAAAATACTGAAGAATCGCTACTGGCCGATACGAAGAAGGCTGGCTTCCCGTTCTTTAATATCGAGATAACCATACCCACACTAAAGTAACTCGGGACTATACCTTGTGCCGAAATCCTCTGAAACAGAAGGGCTATGTGATGGTAAAGAACATAACCTCCCAAAAAAGATGTAGAGCACAAATACTGTCGCAGCCTTTCGAGTACTAAAGCAATTCGGAACTATACCTTGTGTGAAAATAATCTGAAACAGAAGGGCAATGTGATGGTAAAGAATATAACCTCCCAAAGAAAGATGTAGAGCACAAATACTATCGCAGCCTTTCGAGTATACCTTTTTCAGCCTTTTAACGGCCTGGCAAATTAAGACCTGATAAATTGTCGAAGGTATCGGTAAGCATAGAAACCAGCTCATTTTCGTAATGAGACTACAAAAATGGATCGGGCGCTTTTAACTCGGAATCAAAGTAAGCACTCCACTGATTAGCAGAAATATTAGACGTAGGCTTAGCTTCTTCAGGCTTAGACCGAAGTGACCAAATAACGTTGAGATTCTCACTGAGCTTTTGCACAAAATTTTCTTTGAGGGTTGCACGGTGAGCATGTAACGCTTTATTGAACTTTCGTTTAGTATGGATTCGAATCTCCTTCACTATTCCACTCCGTGGCTATCATGCCAAACTTTCAGCCACAGCTTCGCCGACGCACAAGCCGCCGCTAGCTCCGGATTTCTGGACCACCCTTTCACCCGCGATCTATTACGGATACGCTTCACAGGAACTGCTACACTCTCCGCGACACTCAGAGCATGCGATATTTCTGGACAGTACATGTTTATCTGCAGACGTATTTCACTTTCACTGCAATACGAGTTTGTATTTCTCTGCAGCAGATGGAAGGGAACTTTTATTTTACTCAGGATATCGCCACAAGTAGCCGAAAAGAGATCATTCGACACTTGTTTCCACTAACTGTATACTCTTCATTGGGATTTACACGGACCCGACAACCTTGGACAGTCCAGTGTTATTGACAATGACAAAGGCAAATGGTCAGAGTATGAACCATCAGCTGCAACTTTTACTTCGTCACTCACCGTGAAGTTCGTTAACACATGGTCAAGATCCGAGACGGTGTTGGCAACACTGATAAATGTATAAGCTTTATCCTTATCAACATTTAACTGATCAGGAAGGGAACCTATAGCGATTTGAGTCCTTTATGATTCGGTATTAAGTAGGCCACAGTTGAAGTCCCCTATTAATAGAACTTTCGTATTCCCTGGAATTTGAGCCTTCACGAAACAGTTTTGCTGAGTACACGCAGCCGCCAACTTGCTGTCCAAGAGGCTAGATCTATAATTAGTAGGAAGATAGACCGTTATTATCACAGTATCGCGAACTTTAACAGCGAGGAAGTGTTTACTTGATGCTAAAAGTTCAGCCTGAAGAGACTTTCTCACCAAAGTGGCTAAACCGCTGGATGGTCGACCTCTGGATTTCACACGTTCAGTTGGCCGAATAAAACACTGGAGTGAACTTATGAACTTGAGCAGGTTAGTATTGTCCTCGGAAAGCAGGTGCTCTTGTATACACATTACTTCATGTATTAGGCTCATAGTATCAAGCAGAACCGTTTTCTCAAGTGCTTTCCTATTTATATTCCAAGACAGAATACTACACATTTTGGGAGCGTGATCGATTTTTCAAGTTTTTTCTGTTATCAGGACAGGCATGGTGATAACATGCGTGCCTAGTCGAATTGCAATTCAGGCACCGAGTAGGATTTTCATAAGGGTTCTCACGGGAGCTTGTGTGGCCAGTTTCTCCACAGCGGCTACAAGTTTCAGCTTCCTTACAGTCCGCCGCTATGTGCCCCACACGATGGCACCGATAACACCTGCGAGGCAAAAAGCAGACTTTTTCTAGACGGAATAGTTTGAAACCAATTTTAATCGGGTTTGTTAAGGCAGGGGACAATGCACTTTTAGAGGGGTAATACATTTTCAAACGCTTGCGAATTGCCGCACTTGATTGCTCTTTCACAGTCTTTTGACAGACTTTTCAGAAGGTCCTCCGTCACGTTGCTGGAGAAACGTTTTACTATACCGATGAACCGGGAATTAACAAGTCGATTGTCAATGTTTGGAGAAAGGGGGGGCGTGGGAGGGGGATTTGTTATGGCCATCTCAAAATTTCTATCAGTAGCATTTCGGGAAACCCCGAGGTGCGGGGAAGGGTATCCACCCTCCGATCAATCTAAATTTTAAAAAGGCCACTAAAACTTCTGTTACCAATCCAATGAGCACCTCTGAAGTTTATACGATCACCCTTTCTATATATACCTTACATGCCCCCAGGGCATAACTTACAACCCTTGCCCTGAGGGCTGTGGGGGGGGGGGGGGTGTTATCCTCAAAAATATAATTTCTGGACCTTTCAATTACTTTGAACAAAATGGCTATGACAAAATGGCAAAAGGGCATGTGGGGGGGGGGGCTTGTTGCCATTTAATTCCTTTGACTAATAAAAAAGGGCACTAGTCCTTTCAATTTCCAATCGAATGAGCTCTTTTCGGAGTTTCTACGACAACAAATGGCCATCTCAAAATTTCTATCAGATGCATTTCAGGAAAATACGAGGTGTGGGGGGAGGGGTATTCACCCCCCGATCACTCTGAATCTTAAAAAAGGCACTAGAATCTCTGATTACCAATCCAATGAGCCCCCTCCGAAGTTTACACGATCACCCTTTCTATATATAGCCTACCTTATATACCCCCAGGGCATAACTTACAACCCTTGTCCTGAGGGCTCTGGGGGGTTGTCAACCTCAAAGACATAATATCAGGGCTTTTCAGTTACGTTGAACATAATGCCTATCTCAAAATTTTGATTGGATGTGTTTATGGAAATGGTGGGTAGGGGAGGGGGTTAGTTGCCCTCCAATCATTTTCGACTATTAAAAAGGGCATTGACTCTTTCAATTTCCAGTCGAATGATATGTTTTCGAAGTTTCTACGACAACAAATGGCCACCTCAAAATTTCTATCAGATGTGTTTTGGAAAAATACGAGGTGTAGTTGGGTATCCACCCTCCGATCACTCTGAGTCTTAAAAAATTCACTAAAACTTCTTGTTACAAATTTAATGAGCTCCCTCCGAAATTTATACGATCACCCTTTCTATATGTACCTTATATGCCCCAACTTACAACCCTTGCCCTGAGGGCTCTAGGGCGTTGTCATCCGCAAAGACATAATTTCCGGACCTTTGAACTACATTGAACAAAATGGCTATCACGAAATTTTGAATGGATGTGTTTGGAGAAATGGTGGCAAATGAAACTCAGAGAGGAAAGATAATAAAAAAATGAAAAATAAAATCAAAAAGGGAGAAATGGTGGGCGTGGGAGGGGGTTAGATGCCCTCCCATGACTTTTGACTATTAAAAAGGACACTAGCCCTTTCAATTTCCAATCGAATGAGCTCTTTTCGAAGTTTCTCTGACAAACAAATAGCCATATCAAAATTTCTATCAGATGAATTTTGGGAAAACCCGAGGTGCATGGGGGTGGGGGGGGGGTATCCACCCTCCGATCACTCTGAGTCTTAAAAAGGGCACTAGAAGTTCTGAATACCAATCCAATCAGCCCCCTCTGAAGTTTATGCGACCACCCTTTCTATATATATATATATATATATATATATATATATATATATATATATATATATATATATATATATATATATATATATATATATATATATATATATATATATATATATATATATATATATATATATATATATATATATATATATATATATATATATATATATATATATATATATATATATATATATATATATATATATATATACCTTATATTCCACCTGGGCATAACTTACAACCCTTGCCCTGAGGGCTGTGAGTAGAGATGACCCTATTGATCCCGTACGAACCACGTGGTTTATGGTTTTCTCAGTGAGAATGAAAAAACAGGAATTTTCTCACTTGAAAAACCATGAATTTTGTCACATTTATGTCTGTTTTTATGGTTTTTTTCAGTGAGAATTTGAAAAACAGGAACTTTCTCACATTTTTGTCTGTTTTTATGGTTTTTGTCAGTGAGAATTTGAAAAACAGGAACTTTCTCACATTTTTGTATGTTTTTATGGTTTTTTTCAGTGATAATTTGAAAAAACAGGAACTTTCTCACTAAGAAAACCATAAACCACGTGGTGCTGTCACGAGTCAGAACACCGGTGCTGTCGACCTCAATTCACCTATCGTGAATCAATAATTCCCCTTAGAAACAACAAATTAATTTCCCCTTTCTTGACAGATCAATCAATCAATGACATCATCTGTCAGACTTTAAAAATTTTCGCCTAGAAACATTTCTCCAGGAATAGATCCAAATCATTAATGTCTTTGCCTCGGGAACAGTTCTACTGGTCGAACTCCAAAGTTTATTAATAACCAAAGGCCATGGAAACAATTAGGCAAGAAACATCTTAGCGATGAATTGTTTTAGCGCGCGAAAAGGTTTCATATTAATTTGAAATGCGTTAGCACAGAGATGCCAATAACAAAGGAACACGCTGAATTTACGTTTAGGGATTATTTGGGCGAAACCGTTTTAGACAGGTTATGGAACTATTTCGGCGAAACAGATAGAGACATTTTAAAAGAAGATTTTTGAAGAGATTTTAGAAGAGAATTTGAGTGTGGTCGTTATAATACACAAGTTTCATTTGAACAGTGTTGTGAGGTCCTCTAACCCAACCCCAAAGGGTTCCAATCCTCCTACCCCCACCCCAAAGGAAGCCCCCGGTCCTCAAAGCCCCCAAACTCCCAAAGGCCCTCCACCGGTCCCCCAAAGGCCCACCCAGACCCCCAAAGGCCATCCCCAGGCCCCAAATGTCCCCCAGGCTCCCAACTGTCCCCCCGGACACTCAAAGGCCCCCCAAGCTCCCAAAGGGCCACCGGCGCCCCAAAGGCCCACCCAGACCCCCAAAATCCATCCCCGGGCCCCCCAAACGCACAACGAGCTCCCAAAGGACCAACCGGGTCACAAAGGCCCACCACCGGTCCCCAAATGTCCCCCAGGCACCCAAAGGCCCTCCCGGCGCCCCACAGGCCCACCCAGACCCCCAATGCCAACCCTGGACCCCCCAAGCCCATCCCCCCGGCCCCCAAGGTCCCCCCGAGCGCCCCAAGGACCACCGACCCGCAAGGGACCCACAGACCCTCAAAGGCTCTCCCCGAGCACCCGTCTTTCGTTGATGTGTGTTGTCTGAAACCTATGATTTGGGATGTGTAGTTTGCTACTTCAGGCTTTTCTGAGCTAAGGTTTCCTAGTATTTCATAGGTGAATGTTGTCTGAAACCAATAGTTTGGGATGAGTAGTTTGCTATTTCAGGCTTTTATGAGCTAGGTTTCTTAGCCTTTCGTTGGTGTATGTTGAGTGAAACTTATGATTTGGGATATGTAGTTTGTTATTTTTGACTTTTCTGAGCTGGATTTCTTAGTCTTTCATAGGTGTGTGTTGACTGAAACCTATGATTTGGGAGGTGTAATTTGCTTTTTGGACTTTTCAGAGCTAGGATTCTTAGTCACTCATAGGTGTTTGTTGTCTGAAACTTCGAGTTTGGGATGAGTAGTTGGCTATTTCAGACTTTTCTGAGCTAAGGTTTCTTAGTATTTCGTAGGTGAATGCTGTCTGAAACTTATGATTTGGGATATGTAAATTACTATTTCGGGCTTTTCTGAGTTGGATTTCTTAGTCTTTCATAGGTGTGTAGTGTCTGAAACCTATGATTTGGGATGTGTAGTT